>NW_016107987.1:156092-165544 GCF_001604975.1 Cebus imitator
TCCCCTCTCCTCCTCTCCCCTCACCTCCTCTTCTCTCCTCTCCTCTCCTTCCCTCCCCTCCTCTTCTTTCCTCTCCTTTTTTTCCCTCTACTCCCCTCCCCTCCCCTCCTCTCCCCTCCTCTTCCTTCCCCTCCCCTTTCCTCCCCTCTTCTCTTTTTCTTTTCTTTCCATCTTGCTGGGAGCCAAGAGATGAAACTCTATGTTCCATCAGACAAAAACCACCCAAGCAGCTGAAAGACCTCACGGGCCCCACAGTGGGGCGGCGAAATAAAGTTTATAAAAAATCAAAGCATTTCCCACTGACCTGGGCAGACGTGCTCCGTGTCATCGTTAAAAGTCACAGCTCTGCCTTCCGGAGCCCGGGCTCATGCTAACGACTCATTCCCACGCTCTTCCTGCCTGTCCTGCAAATTATATTTCAAATATAAATGCAGCCCCAGACTTATGCAGAATCATTATTTTATGAATAATCAGCTATTGTGACTTCCAGGTTTTTTTTTTTTTCCTGAGACATCCATGCCAACAGAGGCCTGGGAATGAAAACGTGATAAAATTCCTTATTGTAAGTAAATAACCCGCCCTCTTCTCCCCTGTATATTCTAAAAGCCTTCCCCAAGGCGCCTTCTAAATTAATTGCTTCTACTCTTCCTGTAGTTATTGTCCTTCCTGAGTAGGAGGTAAATTAACATGCAACACGCTTGGCTTCTGTGATGGAAGCTCCCATTGAAAACGATGTCCATTGTCCTCCAGAAAAAGCTCCCCCCAGGGATCCCTGGCCTCTACTCTGACACTGTGGGGACCCCCTGGGAGGCAGAGAGATTTGCACAACCATGCAGAGAAACCCTAAAAGCCACAGGGGCCATTTCAAGAGCAGACACACAAAATACACAACATCCTAAAGTCGCCATTCTGAAAACAAGCCCAGGGCGGGCGGGGACGGGGCGGGGGGAATCCATCTCTGTTTTCATTTATAATCCTTTGGGCATATATCCAGTAATGGGATTGCTGGGTCAAATGGAATTTCTATTTCTAGGTCCTTGAGGAATCGCCACACTGTCTTCCACAATGGTTGAACTAATTTACACTCCCACCAACAGTGTAAAAGTGTTCTTATTTCTGCACATCCTCTCCAGCATCTGTTGTCTCCAGATTCTTTAATGATCGCCATTCTAACCGGCGTGAGATGGTATCTCAGTGTAGTTTTGATTTGCATTTCTCTAATGACCAGTGATGATGAGCATTTTTTCATAAGTTTGTTGGCCTTATGTATGTCTTCTTTTGAAAATTGTCTGTTCATATCCTTCGCCCATTTTTTGATGGGGTTCTTCCGATTATAAATCATTCTGTTATAAAGACACATGCACATGTATGTTTATTGCGGCACTGTTCACAATAGCAACGGCTTGGAACCAACCCAGATGACCATCAAGGATAGACTGGATAAAGAAAATGTGGCACATATACACCATGGAATACTATGTAGCCATAAAAAAGATGAGCTCATGTCTTTTGCAGGGACATGGAAGAAGCTGGAAACCATCATTCTCAGCAAACTGACACAAGAACAGAAAACCAAACACCGCATGTTCTCACTCATAAGTGGGTGTTGAACAATGAGAACACATGGACACAGGGAGGGGAACATCACACACAGGGGCCTGTCGGGGGGTGGGGGGATTGGGGAGGGAGAGCATTAGGAGAAATACCTAATGTAGATGACAGGGGGATGGGTGCAGCAAACCACCATGGCACCTGTATACCTATGTAACAATCCTGCACGACATGCACATGCACCCCAGAACTTAAAATATAATAAATTTTAAAAAAAGAAAACAAAATCCAGTTCTGTTGACTCCGATTCATAAATCCTAGGATGCGTATATATGTTTTTAATTTGAAAACTTTGGCATATTATCTGGAAAAGGCTGAAGTTACCCTCCTTGATCCATTCCAACATTGAGTGCCACAAACCAGGAAAAGGAATTCAGCATTTTTCCCACAAGCGCATTTCTCAACCCCACGAGGGATTTGCGAAGGAATTGCTTTAAACTGTCAGAAGAACGTCCCGTGATGTTTATCTAAAATGCCTGTATTTAAAAATACGTTCGAGATTCTTCGGTGAGGTGTAATATCATTCTGTGACTCCCTTCGGAGTAATGTGACCGCGTGTGTACCCAGCTGAGTAATCTGAGATGCAGGAGGATGAATAAATTCCTGAATGTCACGGTACGTGTTTAAAACGGCTCACGCTGCTATTTTTGGAAAGGTTCCCAAGGTGGATTAGACAACTGCAAACTCACTTTTTAAAATCTTTTTAATTTTTTTCTGGAGACCATCAATGATAGACTGGATGAAGGAGATGTGGCATATATACACCATGGAATACTATGCAGCCATAAAAAATGATGAGCTCATATCTTTTGCAGGGACATGGATGAAGCTGGAAACCATCATTTTCAGCAAACTGACACAATAACAGAAAACCAAACTCATTTTTTTTAATCTGTCTTTTTTTTTGAGACGGAGCATCTGCTCCAGGCTGAAATGCAGTGGTGTCATGTCAGCTCACTGCAACCTCCACCTCCCTGGTTCATGTAATTTCCCTGCATCAGTCCCCGAAATAGCTGGGGTTACAGGTGCCCACCACCACGTCTGGCTAATGTTTTTTTGTAGTTTTAGTAGAGATGGGTTTTCACTGTGTTGGCCGGGCTGGTCTCAAACCCCTGACCTCGTGATCTGCCCGCGTTGACCTCCCAAAGTGCTGGGATTACAAGCGTGAGCCATCACAGCTGGCCTTTTTTTTTTTTCTTAATTATTATTGAGACAGTCTTGCTAGTCACCCAGCCTAGAGAGGAATGGCGTGATCTTGTCTGTTGAAACCTCCACCCCCTGGGTTCCAGCAATTCTGCTGCCTCGACCTCCCAAATAGCTGGGATGACAGGCACACACCATCACGACTAGCTAATCTTTTTGTATTTTTCATAGAGACGTGTTTCACCATGTTGACCAGGCTGGTCTCGAACTCCTGAACTCAGCCTTGACCTCCCAAACTGCTGGGATTACAGGTGAGAGCCACTGCCCAGCCTCAAAGTCACTTTTTAAAAGTGCTTTGAGTCCGCCCATTTTATCCCCCAAAGCTAAACTGTATATTTATATTCGGGGATTCAGAAATGATCGTCAGTTAGCAAAGCTTAATTCAAAACGCAAAACAGGCACGGATTCTATTTTTAAAATCCAGAGTTTACAATATTCACGTGAGCTTTCCGTTACAGTACCCCGAACCGTCCTCAGACAGATTTATTAAAAACACTATAAAATATGGGATTTTTTTTTTTTTTGAGATGGAGTCTCATTCTTGTTGCCCAGGCTGGAGTGCAATGGCGTGATCTCAGCTCACTGCAGCCTCCACCTCCCGGGTTCAAGTGATCCTCATGCCTCAGCCTCCCGAGTAGCTGGGATTATAGGCACCCACCACCACGCCCAGGTAATTTTTGTATTTTTAGTAAAGACGGGGTTTCACCATGTTGGCCAGGCTGGTCTCGAACTCCTGACCTCGTGATCCGCCCGCCTCAACCTCCCAAAGTGCTGGGATGATGGGCGTCAGTCAGTGCACCTCTCTTGACTTGGGGCTTCTTAATATCTATATATTTTCTATTTTGATCAGAAAGAGGAAAAATCAACCTTTTGGAAGTTCCGGTCGAAACAAGCGTCTGTGGATTCTCAGTCCACCCAGCTCGCCTGGGAGTCTCGGGATTTATCTTAATTAGACTAGCCCACCCACAGGTCTTCTATTAATAATGTTTTTGCATGTAAAGGAGAAAGCAAAAAAAAAAAATTTTTTTTTTGACCTCTTGGAGCATGGAAATCAATAAGAAGTTGATAAAGGAAAGTTGGTGCCCGCCGAAAAGTAAAACAAGTGTGATTTGTTTACCCAGCAAAGCCTTCGCGTTGTCAGGGCGTCTGAGAGATGATTTATAGACCAGCGCCCCGCGAAATCATTTAAAGCAGATTAGATTCCAAGGACAATCCCCTCTAATATGACAAGCTGATACAGCCTGGCAGGTAAGTTGGTCGTTCTGGATGGCAAGCCGGCTCCAGATATTCTGATTAAATTAAAATATTAATGGGACCGCCGGGAGAGTAAGATTGAGTCGTGCCGAGGGCATTCTGTATGAGGACCCATATGCATAAACCACGTTGGTCTGGCTGTGCTGGGAGAGGAAGCCTGGGGGTGCCAGGGGGAGTTACCTTTGCTAAAGCAGAAAGCAGGTGTTGCATTGCAATGAACTGTGAGGTGCTGGTGTGGGGGGGGCAGCGCACCTGCCAGGCTCAGAGGTAGCTGCAAAGGTGATGCCCACACAGGCTTTCTCTGCAGCTCCGAATTCCCTGGTAGCCTCTGCCGTGCCCGTCTGCACATGCCCCGGTGCAGGAGACGTGAACCCCATGGGAAAATCAGCCCCCAGCGCAATGACGGCATACAGGCTTCCTATGGAACCGGCTCGTGCTGGCTGGATGAAAGCTTATTGCTGTGTGTGTGTGTGTGTGTCTGTGTGTGTGTGTCTCTGTCTGCGTGTGTATCTGTGTGTCTATGTGTGTGTCTGTATGTCTGTGTGTGCCTTTGTGTGTGTGTGTGTCTGTGTTTGTCTGTCTGTGTCTGTGTGTGTGTCTGTGCCTGTGTATGTCTGTGTCTGTGTGTGTGTCTGTGTGAGTGTCTGTGTGTCTTTGTGTGTGTGTGTCTCTGTGTGTCTGTGTCTCTGTCTGTGTCTGTGTCTGTGTGTGTGTCTGTGTCTGCGTGTGTGTTTGTGTCTGTGTGTGTCTGTGTCTGTGTATGTCTGTGTGTGTGTGTCTGTGGGTGTGTCTGTGTCTATGGGTGTGTCTGTGTATGTCTGTGTCTGTGTCTGTGTGTATGTCTGTGTCTGTGTGTGTCTGTGTGTCTGTGTGTGTCTTTGTGTGTGTGTGTGTCTCTGTGTGTCTGTGTCTCTTTGTGTATCTCTGTGTCTGCGTGTGTATCTGTNTATGTCTGTGTCTGTGTGTCTGTGTGTCTGTGTGTGTCTTTGTGTGTGTGTGTGTCTCTGTGTGTCTGTGTCTCTTTGTGTATCTCTGTGTCTGCATGTGTATCTGTTTGTGTGTGTGTGTCTGTGTCTGTGTGTGTCTGTATCCGTGTGTGTTTGTGTCTGTATGTGTCTGTGTTTATGTGTGTGTGTCTGTGTCTGTGTGTCTGTGTGTGTGTCTGTCTGTGTGTATGTGTGTGTGTCTGTGTATCTGTGTGTGTCTGTGTGTCTGTCTGTGTGTCTGTGTGTGTGTCTGTGTGTCTGTATCCGTGTGTGTGTTTGTGACTGTATGTGTCTGTGTTTATGTGTGTGTGTGTCTGTCCCTGTGTGTCTGTGTGTGTGTGTCTGTGTGTGTGTGTCTGTGTGTCTGTGTCTGTGTTTCTGTGTGTGTCTGTGTCTGTGTGTGTTTGTCTCTGTGTGTGTGTGTCTGTGTCTGTGTATGTCTGTGTGTGTGTCTGTGTCTGTCTCTGTGCCTGTGTCTGTGCGTGTCTGTGTGTGTGTGTGTGTGTGTGTGTGTGTGTGTGTGTCTTGATTTTTTCCCCACAGGGAAGAATCTTGCCCCAGCTACAGGAAAATAGCAAGCGTGAGTAGCGTACATTTGCTCATTTCATTTGTGTGTGTGTGTGTGTGAGACAGAGTCTCGCTCCATCGCCCAGGCTGGAGTGTGATGGCGTGATCTCGGCTCACTGCAGCCTCCGCCTCCCGGATTCAAGCCATTCTCCTGCCTCAGCCTCCCCAGTAGGTGGGATTGCAGGCGCCCACCCCCACGCCCGGGTAACTTTCTGCATTTTTAGTAGAGACAGGGTTTCCCCATGTTAGCCAGGCTGGTCTCGAACTCCTGACCTCAGGTGATCCGCCCACCTCAGCCTCTCAAAGTGCTGGGGTGACAAGGGTGAGTCACCGCGCCTGGCTACATATATTTATTTTTTAATAGTTAATATCTTACATTGACATATTTATATTATGTAAAGTTATAAATATTTTCATACTTTATATACAGATGTAGTTACATATTTATGTTACATATATTAACACGATATATATTCTTATATTCCGTATATTATAAACCATGATCTGTGTAAAATTATACATGTATAATAAAATGTTACTCTATGTAATTTTATTTACATAAAATTTTAATCTAATACAATTTTATTATATGTTAACATATTTCTAAATTTAATATGAGGAAACTTTACATATAATAATTTATAACATTTCTAAATGATTATAACACAATTTTATCATATATAAGTATTGTATATAGTTATACATAAAATAATTTATTATAAATCAAATCTTATATAAATGAAGTAAATTATATAATATATAACTATATAATATATAAATGATATAATATAAATGAAGTAAATTATATAATATATAACTATATAATATATAAATGTATTATAATAAAATTTTGTTTATTTTTTATTTTATAATGACATATTTATAAAGTTAATACAATATTGTATATAATTTATAACATTCCTAAAGTTATAATATACTTCGATTATATAATTATTTATCATACACAATTATATATAAGGTATATAATTTTATTTATAGAAATATAATGATGCATATGTAATATATAACTTTATTTATTGCCACATAGCATATATACGTTATTATATATGTACTTATTTACATAGTTATATATCATATATATTACACTTTATGTATATTTTATATACAACTTTGGTTAATCTATAAAATTGAATCTACAAAATTATGTTTTACAAATAAATAAAAAGATATTCTACATATATATTGTATGTCACTTTGTTATTTATATAAAAATACAAAAATCATGTGTTTAAATTAGTAAAATATATTTTATCATGCATGTTTATTTTATTTACATGTACGTTAATATGATTAATACGATTTATTTATATCAATATTCATATAAAATATACATACTCTAAATTTTCATCAAGAAAAAGTATGTAAAAGTTTTACCACTTGGATGCTAAGTGTTGGTGACCGTCTGCAGAAATCCTGAACCTCTGGGAAGACAATAAAATCTTACCTCCGTGTCTTCTTCTAAAGAAACGGTAAGGCCAGCCTAAGGGTGTTTGGGGTGGGTTGTTCTGGAAGCTTCTCCCGGTGAGGGTTTTCTTTTCCTGGTCCTGACAGTGCCCGGCCAGAAGCTAAAACGGGAAGTGTTTCTGAGGCAGGTGAGGTGATGACAGCCGTCAGCCAGGACCTGTGCAAACAGCTTCAGAAATATCCCGTTTACTGACCTTCCAGGGGTGACAAAGGAAAGGTCCCCAACATCTCAGCCTCTGGGGACAGACAGCCCATGGGTCCCAGGCCTGTCCTCAGGACACAGCAGGGGCACAACCCCTTCCCAAATGACGGTGATTTTGAAAACCATTCACTTTTTGTGCGTTTCTGCGCTGGAGACCCACAAACACGGACACCCACTGAGTATTTTTTAATTAAAAAAAATTGAGCATGAAAAAGTTCAACGTGGAGACAGCTGTGTGTTTGTACGTACGAGTGTGTGTACGAATCTGTTCAGCAATGTGTGATTTTTTTTGTTTTGTTTTTTAAGTAGCTAAAAGTGTGAATTCCTCATTTTTCCTGAATGTGTTTTGTGGAAATCTCCACGGCATTTAGTAATAACTTACGTGTTTAACGCATGTAAAATTACACACTGCCTTTCCCTTTTTCTGCTCCTGGGTGTCCCAATTTGAAGTAAAAGTTTGGGAAGGAAAACATACCCCTGTCTGTTTGTACAAAAATTAAAAAGAAAAAAACATACGCTTCGAATATGTTAAAATTAATACAAGTTGTGGGGTTTTTTTTAGTTACAAAAATTGTTCATATCCTAAATCAAAGATAGACCTTGTTATTAATTAGAAAACAAAATATGTGTGTATAAAGGTACACACTCTTACACTCTCAGAAACACACACATGCACACACAGGCACACACTCACAGATGTATTCACACAAACGCAGGCGTTTACATATAAATACACACATAAGCGTGTCTGTACATTCTCACACGTACGCTCAGACACACTCACATTGTCTGATGGACACTCCTACACACTCACACAGATATAAACACGTGGACACACACATAAACATTCACACACACTTACAGAAACACACATGAACGCAAACACAGACAAAATCACAAAACACATAAACACACAGGGACACAAAGACTTGTACACTCACACAAACACAGAGACAAATACATTTTATTATTTATATAAAAATACAAAAATTATATCTTTAAATGAATAAAATATATTTATTTTATTATGCATGTTAATTTTATTTAAATATACATTACTATCATTAATATGATTTATTTATATGCATATTTATATAAAATATACATTATCTATATTTATATAAATAAAAAGTATATGAAACTTTTTTTTATGACAAAAAGCCTCACGTAAACACTTGGGCGCACACACACATTCACATTCACACAGAACACACAAACACGTATACATGCAAAGACACACACAAACAGAATCGTAAAAACACTCACACAGAGACGCATGTATCACACACACTCATCCACACACTGATAATCACACAAGCACACACACACAAATGCGTAAATACAGTGACACACTCATGCAAACACAATCACAAAGACACAGAAATACATGGACACAGACACATAAACATTCATTGGGGCCGGGCCCAGTGGTTCGTGCCTGTACCCATAGGGCTTAGGGAAGCCAAGCCTGGCGGATCTCCTGAGGTCAGGAGTTCGAGGCCAGCCTGACCAGCATGGTGAAACCCCCACGTGTACTAAAAATACAAAAATTAGCCCGACACGGTGGTGCAAGTCTGTAGCCCCAGCTACTCCGGAGGCTGAGGCGGGAGAATCGCTTGAACCCGGGAGGCGGAGGTTGCGGTGAGCCGAGATCACGCCACAGCACGCCAACCTGGACAACAGTCCGAGACTCCATCTCCAAAAAAAAAAAAAAAAAAATTCATTCATTGCCATACAGATTCACACACACACTCCTAATCACAAACACACAGAGTAAACACAGGGCCACACGCAAACACAATCACAAAGACACACGTCCACAAAACCCAGGAACGCACGGTCACACAGAAACGCACATAGAAACACTCCTTGTCACTTAAACAGGCGCCGACACTCAGCCACACACAGACACACGCACACACAGGCAGGTCGACACACTCACGCCCAGGCGGAGCCCGGGCTCTCGTGCGCACAGGTAGAGCACACCTGTGTTACCTGTTGGTGCGTTTAAAGCCGAGGCGATTCTGTGTGCTGAGGGAGAGTGGAGCCTTCCCACGAACGAGCCTATGGATGGATGAGGGGTCCCTGGGTGTGTTTGGATATACCCCTGGCCCCCCACCCCCTGCTCTCCCTCCCCTAGCCCC
>NW_016107987.1:168478-170663 GCF_001604975.1 Cebus imitator
ATATGTAGACAGATATACATTTTATATTTAATTTACGCACTAATGATTCAAGTTGATTACTCATAGCAAAGAAAAACCCCAAATTCTAGAGGAATTCTAGAAATACATAAGAAGAGAGCTCAGGGGCGGTGGCTCAGTGCTGTCATCCCAGCACTTTAGGAGGCTGAGGAGGGCGGATCACCAGAGGTCATGGGTTCAAGACCAGCCTGATCAACACGGTGAAACCGTGTCTATACCAAAAATCCAAAAATTAGCAGGGCAGGGTAGGGGGCACCTGTGATCCCAGCTAGTCGGGAGGCTGAGGCAGGAGGATCACTTGAATCTGGAAGGCGGAGGTTGCAGTGAGCAGAGATCACGCCATTGCCCTCCAGCCCGGGCGCCAGACAGACACTCTGTCTCAAAAAAAAAAAAAAAAAAAAAAATCTCAGCTCAGGAAGGATTCACCCTAAAAGTAGAAAAGAAACATTGCTCTTTGGGGCGGGGGATACCTCTGTTAACATTACCTGGAAGCTTCCACCCTGCAATCCCAGCACTTTGGGAGGCCGAGGCGGGCGGATCACAAGGTCACGGGTTCGAGACCAGCCTGGCCAACATGGTGAGATGGACTTTCCCTCTTGTCCCCCAGGCTGGAAGTGCAGTGGCGTGACCTGGGCTCACTGCAACCTCCGCCTCCCGGGTTCAAGCGATTCTCCCGCCTCAGCCTCACAGGTAGCTGGGATCACAGGTGCCCACCAGCACGCCTGGCGAATTTTTGGATTTTTGGTATAGACAGGGTTTCACCATGTTGATCAGGCTGGTCTGGAACCCCTGACCTCAGGCGATCCACCTGCTGGGATTAAAAGCATGAGCCACTGCCCCCGGCGTCTAATGTTTGTATTTTTAGTACAGACGGGGTTTCACCATGTTGGCCAGGCTGGTCTCGAACCCCTGACCTCAGGCGATCCTCCCGCCTCGGCCTCCCAAAGTGCTGGGACGACAGGTGAATACATGCCCCTGGCCCCTGGATTCATTCTTGCAGGTATGCTTTTTATTTATTGGTTTATTTATTTATTCTTTAAAGACGGGATTTCACCACGACGGCCAACCACGCCCGGTTAATTTTTTGTATTTTTTTTTTTTTTAATTTTTTGTATTTTTAGTGGAGACCGGGTTTCAGCCTGTGGGCCAGGCTGCTCTCGAACCCCTGCCCCAAGGTGATCCACCCAAAATGTTAGGGTTCCAGATGTGGGAACCGTGCCTTGGCCCCCTGCGATGAGCTTCTAATTTGCTGACTGTCCCTGGTTGGTTTCTGATCTATATTGATCCCAGCACGAGAGACAGACACCCCCAGAAGGTGAAAAAACGTTAGATGGACGGACTTCTCAACAAACAGAAGGTGTGATATTTATGTTTTAAAGCAGGGAGTGCTTTTCACGTAAGGCAGGGAGGACTCTCCCCCCCCAGCCAAGAGGGAATTCAACCCCCTTTGCTAAAATGTGCTCGTTCTAATGGAAATAATTATTGCCTGAACACGGCTCCCAGCTCCTGCTGGTATATTAAAGAAACAGTATGGAAATAAACATATTACCATATTATTAATGCTGATGGTGGAAATGGAAATAACAGAAAATATATGGGCGAGTTTACTATGTAAATTGCAAAAACAAGAAGATGTTTAATAAGATAGTGGTTGTTCTGGGTTGGTTTTCCCCCCTCCCCTTGGTAATTTTCAATATAATCTAAATTAAGCTATAAAAAATCATTACCTTTAGCAATTTTTTAAAATCATCTTTCATCTCGGGGAACGAAACTCACAGCCCGCCGAAAATATGACAAGTAAATACGGTAGGAAGCACATGGATTATTTTTTTTAAGGGATGATGGCTCATGCCAACTTACACCGAATTGAAAGCATCGGGGCCCGATCCTGTCAACAGTGGAATAGACCGCTGGCGTTTTATTTATTTATTTTAAAGAATTTATTTGTTTTTAGATCACACACTTAAGTTCTGGGGTCCATGGGCAGAGCGTGCAGGTGTGTTACGTGGGGACACACCTGCCGTGGGGGGTTTGCGGCATCCATCACCCCCCAACCCCCCTCTACATGAGGTATTTCTCCTCATGCTCTCCCTCCCCAATGTCCCCACCCCTACTGTCCCTCCCATTTCCCCCACCGCTGCTATTCCGCCCCTAACCCCCACATTCC
>NW_016107987.1:174259-175438 GCF_001604975.1 Cebus imitator
GTGTTCTCATTGTTCAATTCCCACTTATGAGTGAGAACATGCGGTGTTTGGCTTTCTGTTCTTGTGTCAGTTTGCTGAGAATGACGGTTTCCAGCTTCATCCATGTCCGTGCAAAGGACATGAACTCACCCTTTTTGATGGCTGCATACTATTCCATGGTGTCCGTGTGCCCCACTTTCTTTTTTTTCTTTTTCTCTGATGGGTGTTTGGGTTGGTTTCAAGTCTTTGCTATTGTAAACAGTGTCGCAATAAACATACATGTGCACGTGTCCTTATAGTAGAATGATTTATAGTCCTTTGGATATATACCCAGTCATGGGATTTCTGGGTCAAATGGAATTTCTATTTCTGGGTCCTTGAGGAATGGCCACACTGTCTTCCACAACGGTTGAACCAATTTACACTCCCGCCCACAGTGCAAAAGTGTTCCTATTTCTCCACATCCTCTCCAGCATCTGCTGTCTCCTGATGTTTTAATGTCCGCCATTCTAACTGGCGTGAGACGGTATCTCAATGTGGTTTTTTACACGTCTGTTCTCTTAATTTTAAATGAAGTCATTTCCAAGGTTGTCTGTAAAAAAATACACATGTATATATAAATGCATACATAAACGTATAAGTAAATACATATTATACATATGTCTATGTACATGTATAACAACATATGTCTATTCTATACACATACATATATGAATGCATACAGATGTACATATGTCTATTCATGTACATATATGAATAGAAAAGATATGTGAGTATGAATACAAAAGATATATGAACATATGACAATTTTTATAAATACGTGAAATATATATCGATGATCTATATAAATAAATCTATATCATTAGAATGTACCCCAAAACCTAAAATGCAATAAAAAATATATATATTATATTTTTTAAAACCGAAATATAAAATATATATAAATGTTAGATCTGTGCAAAAATAATTTCTGTTTTGCCATTAAGTTTTCCTTCAACCTAACAGATATTCATAGATACGTGTATATATAAATAGATACATACATATATGTATATAAAATACATATGATAGACATAGATACGTAAACATATACATGCATTTATATAAAGACAGGTAGATATACACAAATACACACTATGTATACAAAATATATAATAAATAGATACTTTCGAGATGGGCGTGGTGGCTCACCTGAGGTCA
>NW_016107987.1:175923-178775 GCF_001604975.1 Cebus imitator
TATATAATATATAATATATATTATTTATATAATATATAATATATATTATTTATATAATATATAATATAAAACATATTCAATTTATATATAATCTATAAATAGATAATATAAAATATATTATATTAATAGATAATATATATTAATATATTATATTAATAGATAATATATAAATATATTACTATACATTAATATATTTATACTGATATATATTAATATAATATTGATATATTTATATTATATAATATAAATATATATATAATATACTAAATATACAATTATAAATTTATATATTCAATAAATATAAATATATATACATTATATATATATACACACTACTATGTAACCATAATAATTCTAAATTTAAAAAATTCGTAGGATACAAGACCTCACAACAATATTGTATATTTTAAAATAACTAAAACTGTGGAATTGACATAGTGAAATAAAATGATAAATGCTTCTCACACACCAATAATTTTTACAACTATTATATATCCATGATCATTTATATATATATATATATATTTTTTTTTAATTTAAAAATTCTTTCTGTGATTACCATGTAGTCCCAAAGAAAGACCAGGATACAAGGATTTTAAAAATTGGATAAGGCCAGGCACGGTGGCTCACACCTGTCATCCCAGCACTTTGGGGGGCCGAGGTGGGCGGATCACTTGAGGTCAGGAGTTCGAGACCAGCCTGGTCATCATGGCGAAACCCCATCTCTACAAAAAACACAAAACGTATCTGGGGGTGGTGGTGGGCGCCTGTGATCACACCTACTACGGAGACTGAGGCAGGAGAATCACTTGAAAACCCAGAAGCGGAGGCCGCAGTGAGCTGAGATTGTGCCGGTGTCATCCAGCCTGGGGGAGAGACCGAGACGCCCTCTTAAAACCAAAACAGGACAAAACATTAAATAAACAACCGTCCCCCCCACCCCACATGCAGAAACCCCGTCTCTTTCTAAACACCTCTTGACCGACTCATGAAAAGAAAAAAAAAAGAATATTTTTCCCCACCTGGCGAATGCTATTCCAAAATTCCATGTGTTGGGACCCGTCATTTTTATTTATTTATTTATTTATTTTTTTTTTGGACTGGAGTTGGAAAGTGAGGATGAGCATTTCTTGCATTTTTTACAAAGTGTTTGATGTCCACTGGGGACACGTTATGTGTCCTGTCCTCAGCAATCCCTGCTTGCCCTGAAAATCAGCCAGGCGTGGTGGCGTGCGCCTGTGGGCCCTGCTACTCAGGAGGAATGAATGAATGAGGCAGGAATGAAGGAATCAATGAATGAATCAATGAATGCATGGAAACGGATTGATTTTTCTCTGCAGCACTGAGGGTCTGTTTGCAGTAGGCGTCCAGCAGGTGCAGGAGGAAGGGCAAACGGACAGGCAGGTGCATTCTGCAAACACAAACAAAACTTCCCATGACGGGTGTTCAGTTCTTTCTGTAAAGCAGCCCTTGAAAATACGATTAACCTCTCAACGGATCAATACAACCACAGGAGCCCATGAACATAAATATATATGCACCCAATACAGGAGCACCCAGATACATCAGACAAGTTCTTAACGAATTATAAAGACACCTGGACGCCCCCACCATAACACTGGGAGACTGACACCACATGGTTAATATTCGACGGATCAATGAGATAGAAAACCAACAGGGACATCTCTGATTGGAACTCAGACCTGGAACAAGCAAACTCAGTGAATATTGATAGATTTCTTCACCCCCGGTCCACAGAACATCCATTTTTTTTTTTTCAGCATCACATTGCACCTATTTTGAAAGCGACCACATCATTGGAACTTAATCACGCTTCAGCATTTGCATAGCCTTTCAGAGACGTAAATAAAATATTGGTTGGCTGTTTGTGATTTTCTTCCCTTTTTCCTTCCTGTCTCCGTCCTCCATGGGGGTGGAAGAGAAAAAAATATATATGTATTTTAAAGGAAAACCCACAGCAGGCCTCCGGCGTGTGGCGTGCAGGTGAGGAGGGCGGTCATTAAATGTCAGGCCTGACAGATTAAAATTATGAAATTTAAAATCACCGTGGAGCTGTTAGTCACTGTCAGGTCACACGTGTCGAGGGGGGGCCGTGAGGACACGTGGGGGGAGCTGAGTCATGGATGGAACGGGAATGCAGGGTAGCAGCCACGTTCGCCGAGGGCACACCAGCCAGGAGCACGGGGGTGCAAGGCCCACGTTTCACATTCACAGGGGACCGGGGGCGTCTGCGGCCGGGCTGCGCCTGGAACGTGCACGGGACACACAGGACCTGCTGGGGGGATTCTTGTTCCTTTGCAGACGGCGACTCGCTCTGTGGCCCAGGCTGGAGGGCAGGGACAGCATCTCGGCTCACGGTGACCTCCGCCCCCCGGGTTCAAGTCCTTCTCCTGGTGCGGCCTGTCCATCCACCATCCCATCTATCTATCCGTCTATCATCCGTCTATCTATATTTATTTATCTATCTTCCATATCACATACTATCATCTATGTATCATCTATCTATCTATCGATCTATCATCTATCTATCTATCTATGTATCTATCTACCAGCTATCTGTCTATCATCTATTTATCTATGTATATATCTATGTGTCTATTATCTATCATCTATCTATCATCTATCTATCTATCTACGTATCTATCATCTATCATCTATCTATCCATCTATCCACCTATCTATCCATCTATCCATCTATCTATCTATCCATCCATCTATCCATCTATCCATCCATCTATCCATCTATCTATCCATCTATCCATCTATCCATCCATCTATCCATCCATCTATCCATCTATCCATCTATCCATCTATCCATCCATCTATCCATC
>NW_016107987.1:179685-183483 GCF_001604975.1 Cebus imitator
ATCTATCCATCTATCTATCCATCTATCCATCCATCTATCCATCTATCTATCCATCATCTATCTATGTATCCATCTATCTATCCATCTATCTATCCATCAATTATATATCTGTTCATACCCTCATATCCGACCATCTATCCATCTATCCTCTCTCTGTTCATCCACTCACATTCTATCATCTCTGTTTCTATCATCTATCTATCTCATCTGATCTCTACCATTTTTCTATCACCCACCTGTATGTGTCTACCTATTATCTGAGTATCTTGCTATACTTCTCATTCTTCTGCAAGTCCCTGTAGAATCCACCAGCCCAGAAATCCCGGGACATCATGGCAGCCAGGACAGGAGACACCCCCAGGAACCCCCAACCGCTGCTATCCCTCCATAGGGGAGGATGGGGTGAGAAGCAGGGAGGAGGAGGAGGAGGGGGAAGGAGGAGGAAGAGAGACAGGATGAGGGAGGAGGAGGAGAGGGAACATGGGGTGTAGAGGGAAGATGGGGGAGGTGGGGAGGATGGGAGAGGAGGAGGGAGAGGAGGGGAGGGTAAGGAGCAGGAAGAAGAAGAAGGAGGAGGAGGAATGAGGAGGGAGGAGGAGGGGGGAGGTGGAGGGGGGAGAAGGAGGAAAAGGAGGGGGAGGAGGAGGAGAAGGAAAAGATGAAGGAGATGGGTTGTGGGATGTGTGGCCAGGAGCCAAGGGCTGTCGGTTTCCTTTAGTATCCAGAAAAGAGCAAAGCACGGATGGTCCCCTGGAACCTGCAGACGGAAGGAATCCTCCCCCCTCAGCCTCTCCCCTGAGTCTCCTCCCTCAGCCTCCCCCCTCAGCCTCCCCCTCGGCCTCCCCCCTCGGCCTCCTCACTCAGCCTCCCCCCTCAGCCTCCCCCTTCTGCCTCCCCCCTCGGCCTCCCCCGTCAGACCCCCTTGGCCTTCCCCCTCAGCCTCCCCCCTCAGTCTCCTCCCTCAGCCTCCCCTCTCAGCCTCCCCCATCAGCCTCCTCCCTCAGCCTCCCCATGTGCTGGGATAGCATGTGCGATCCAGTGCGGCCGGCTAACAATCCTTACAACGAAATCTCCTGCTGTACAGGAGATAAACCGTCACACCGTGCTCTGCTAGTTACTGAAAAGAGCCAGTTGTTAAAAGACACGGGCAGCTTCCTCTTCTTTCTTCTCTCCGTGAGAGCTCACACCCTCAGGTCTCCCGGGTCTCAGCTGTTCAGACTGGAAGTCGGTCCCGCACACCCCTTGCGTGTGGCACAGAGAGGCTCACTGGGGAGTCCCGGCCTCCAGAACCATCATTCAATCAAGGCCTGTCGGTTTCAGCCACTGTGTTTGCACAAACGTGTTAGGTCAAGAATAAGAAAGTCATGCAGTCTCCCCAGCTCTCTCTAAGTGAAGGGCGGCTGCCCTGTGTGTGCTTACAGTCTTTAGAAGAAACACACGATTGGTGGCCGTGTAAGAGACTTCGACCATTGTGGAAGACACTGTGGCGTTTCCTCAACGACCTAGAAACAGAAATTCCATTTGACCCAGCAATCGCATGACTGGGTATGTACCCAAAGGATTATACATCATTCTATTATGAAGACACATGCACATGTATGTTCATCGCGGCACTGTTCGCAACAGCAAAGACCTGGAACCAACCCAAAAGACCATCCATGATACACTGGACAAAGAACATGTGACACACACGCACCCCATGGAATACTATGCAGCCATGAAAAAGGATGAGTTCGTTTCCTTTGCAGGGACATGGATGAACCTGGAAACCATCATTCTCAGCAAACTGACACAAGAACAGAAAACCAAACACCACATGTTCTCACTCATAGGTGGGTGTTGAACAGTGAGAACACATGGACACGGGGAGGGGAGCATCACACACTGGGGTCTGTCTGGACATGGGGACCGCTAGTGGAGGGATAACCTTGGGAGAAAAACCTAATGTACATGATGGGGGGATGGAGGCAGCAAACCCCCATGGCCCATGTATACCCGTGTGCCAAACCTGCACGCCCGCACATGTGACCCAGAACCTAAAATAGAATAAATTAAAAAACAAAGAACATCAGCATATTTTCTTTCTTTTTTTTTTTTTTTTTTTTTTGCAAGGCTGGAAATCCTTCCTGCTGCAAAGACACGGCCTTGTCAGACACCTTGGATTTTCTCTTGCAAACGGTAACAAGAGCACCCCTCTCCCTGGAAATACAAGTGGATCACCCCGAGATAACGCCGACCCCCAGCCGTGGCAAAAACGGGGTCTCACTTTATTACAGGAGGGTCAGGCTCTCGGCAATAAAGGAATTAGCAAACCGGGTATCTGCCACCCTGCGGAAACCCTCCGAAACGGGGGATGCGAAGTGACAAGCTCCAATTAAATTTAATTACCCAGGCTGTATTTTCATTTTAACTGACACGTTTTATTAGGGACGCGCGTGTACGGAGAGCCAGCAACCTCCACCGAATTGCACGGCGGTAACACGGTTATCTTAGGCAAAATTCCAGACATCTAATTTTCTAAAACGAAATTAGAGCCGGGGGGAGGTGTTGCAAAAGGTTTTCTTTGTTTGCCCTGTGAAGCAAGGGTTACGGGGTTCGGTCTCCAACCTGTGTTATGTCAGAAGGAGCTTCTGTGCACCCCAGAAAAATGTATCCAGTGAGAACCCCACATATTATATCAGAAGGAGCTTCTCTGCACCCCAGTAAAAGGTATTCAATGAGAACCCCACATATTATATCAGAAGGAGATTGTCTGCACCCCAGTAAAAAGTATTCAATGAGAACCCCACATATTATATCAGAAGGAGATTGTCTGCACCCTGGTAAAATGTATTCAATGGGAACCCCACATATTATATCAGAAGGAGCTTCTCTGCACCCCAGTAAAAGTTATTCAATGGGAACCCCACATATTATATCAGAAGGAGCTTCTGCGCACCCCAGTAAAAGGTATTCAATGGGAACCCCACATATTATCTCAGAAGGAGCTTCTCTGCACCCCAGTAAAGGTTACTCAATGGGAACCCCACATATTATATCAGAAGGAGTTTCTCTGCACCCCAGAAAACTTATTCAATGAGAACCCCACATATTATATCAGAAGGAGCTTCTCTGCACCCCAGTAGATTTATTCAATGAGAACCCCACATATTATATCAGAAGGAGCTTCTCTGCACCCCAGAAAACTTATTCAATGAGAACCCCACATGTTATATCAGGAGCTTGTCTGCACCCCAGAAACGTTATGCAGCGAGACATCACCCCCAGACACCAGCACTGTTTCTTTTTTCTGGCCTGCAGTCCCAGGACTCTGGTGACAACAAAGTGGTTTCCTTGGCGGAAAACAGGTGCCCGTCCCTGGCACCGAGGCCACGTCAGGGGCCCACGTCCAGTGCCACCTTCCTCGGCCAGGTCCTCACCAAGTCACCGTTAATTAAAAAAGGTCTTTTGAGGACCAGCCACTGCTTGGGGCGCCTCCCCTTTTGCAGGTGGAGGTGGAGGCGTGAGCGGCCTTCACCAGGGGCCAGAATTCGGGGGGGGGGTCCCTTCCCTGGGAAATGCTGGCCTCGGGGACACGGAGGGGAATTCACGCTGGGGACTCCCGGGGGGCCAGGCTGGCATCAGGGCAGACAGTCCCTTCTTCTGTCACTTTTATTTTAGAGGCGGGGGTGGCCGAGCAGGTTACAGGGGTGTGGGGTCATGGGCAGGTTTGGGGTGTCATGGAACAAGGCAGAGTGCAGCGCTCAGGGGGACACCCTCCACTCCCCTCCCCTCCCCTGCCCTCCCCTCCCCTGCCCT
>NW_016107987.1:190507-191737 GCF_001604975.1 Cebus imitator
CTAGAGCTTCCTCAAGGGACCAGATACAATTGAAGTAGATTGAACCCCAGGAGCTGGGAGAGGCAGGAGGACCCTCCTCTAGAGCTTCCTCATGGGACCAGATACAATTGAAGTGGATTGAACGATGATATCCCTCAAGAGATGTGTCCATACCCTACCCCCTAGACCCTGTGAACGGGACCTTATTTGGAAATAATGCCCGTGTGCATGTAATTAAGTCAAACACCTTGAGACGAGCTCACTCTAGATGAAGAAGGGACCTAATGCAATCCTTCCTGCCATGTCTGAGCTCCGTGGGCTGGGGCCAGACCTCACCGTCTAAACTAAAACCCGACGGGCTGACAACTTAAAGCTTTTCTGAACAGGTGACAGCCACGGAGAGCTGGGACACGCCTGTGAGCACGTCCAGCACGGGTATCTCGGTCAAAGTACAAGGACGTAGAATGTTCTATGTGGCCGTGAGCATGGCGTGTCTAACGGCCACACAGGAGGGGGCCTCACAGAGAGGTGTGAGCACACTTATTCTTCAACAAGGAAGGAAAATCTGAAGAGCACCTTTTCTACTTCCCACAGGTGATAACCGGAGCCTCTCTTTCGGGGGACACAGCCCACGAGCAGGGTTCTGTATTTTGGGGGACACAGTCCAGCTCCCACAGCCAACGAGCAGGGTTCTGTATTTTCCCCACACACCATGGAGCTGCTGCTTCTTTATTATTTACTTTTTTTTAGACAGAGTCTCGCTCCGTCGCCCAGGCTGGAGTGCAGTGGTGCGATCTCAGCTCACCGCAGCCTCCGCCTCCCGGGTTCAAGCGATCCTCCTGCCTCAGCCTCCCGAGTAGCTGGGATGGCAGGTGCCCGCCAGCACGTCTGGATACCCACAGACGTTCCAGGTCATGGTGCTCCTGCACTCACAGTGTCTGCTTGGCTCATTTATGCCACGTCCATCGTGCTCCTGCGCCCGGCGGCTCTGCCTGGCTGATTTATTCCAGGAACCACAGGCCAAGACGGGCAGCCCTTCTCCTGGCCCTGACTGAGGAGCATCGTGTCAGCGACTCCCCGGTCTCATTAGCGTCCTGTCTGAATTACATGAAGGGGCCGCGGCCCCCCACAGATGTGATAAGAGACCCACGTATGGGATATGCACGTAGCTAATCGGATTTCACAAATCACGTTACGGATCCAAGGGACAGGCTTTCCGCGGGTAAAGCAGCAGACACAGAGCCCTGCCTG
>NW_016107987.1:194327-196242 GCF_001604975.1 Cebus imitator
GCCTACCACCACGCCGGACTAATTTTTGTATTTTTAGTACAGACTGTGTTTTCCCATGTTGGCCAGGCTGGTCTTGAACTCCTGACCTCAGGTGATCTGCCTACCTCAACCTCCCAAAGTGGTGGGGTGACAGCTGAGAGCCACCGTGCCCAGCCCTACCCTATCTCTTAAGAAAGAAAAGAGAAGAAAACGTCAAGATTCATTTTTAACTCAAAATATTGCATAAATGCTTTTGGGAATCGGTTAACAGGCACGGAGGACGCAGATTTTGATTCCTGGCAATGCTGACTTCGGGGGGCAGTGGGAAGCAGCGGGGAGAGGTTTTTGGGGGTTGCCAGAGAGCTGCTGCCTAGAGCCTATTCCTGGCTCTGCCCATTCTCCAAGTTGGGGTGTGATGTAAGTTGTGCATCTTGACCTCAGCCCTCTCAAATCAGGTATAATCAAGGGGTGTTATCCATAAGAAGTTTCAGGCATCCCTGGGATAATTTATGTCTCTAAGTGTGTAGGGCTGGGGGCACTGGATCACAGCTGTCATCCCAGCACTTTGGGAGGCCGAGGCAGGCAGATCACCTGAGGTCAGGAGTTCGAGACCAGCCTGGCCAACACAGTGAAACCCCGTCTCTACTAAAAATACAAAAATCAATCTGGGCACGGTTGCTCACGCCTGTAATTCCAACAGTTTGGGAGGCTGAGGCATACGGATCACCTGAGGTCAGGAGTTCGAGACCGGCCTGGCCAACATGGTGAAACCCCGTCTCTACTAAAAATTCAAAAATTAAGCTGGGCTGGCGGCGGGCGACTGTAATCCCAGCTACTTGAAAGGCTGAGGCAGGAGAATCCCTTGAACCCGGGAGGCGGAAGTTGCAGTGAGCCGAGCTCATGCTACTGTCCTCCAGCCTGGGTGACAGACCGAGACTCTATCTCAAAAAGATAAAAATACATAAAAATAAAAGTACAAAAATTAGCTGGGCATGGCGGCAGGCACCTGGGATCCCAGCTACTCGGGAGGCTGAGGCAGGAGAATCACTTGAACCCGGGAGGCGGAGGCTGCAGTGAGCTGAGATCTCACCACTGCACTCCAGCCTGGGCAACAGAGCGAGACTCCATCTCGAAAAATAAAAATAAATAAAAATAAAAATACAAAAACTAGGTAGTCATGGCAGCAGGCACCTGGGATCCCAGCCACTCGGGAGGCTGAGGCAGGAGAATCGCTTGCACCTCGGAGACGGAGGCTGCAGTGAGCTGAGATCGTGCCACTGCACTCCAGCCTGGGGGACAGAGCAAGACTCCATCTCGAAAAATTAAAATAAATAAAAATAAAAATACAAAAACTAGCCAGGTGTGGTGGCGGGCACCTGTAGTCCCAGCTACTCGGGAGGCTGAGGCAGGAGAATCCCTTGAACCCGGGACACGGAGGTTGCAGTGAGCCAAGATGGCACCACTGCACTCCAGCCTGGGGGACAGAATGAGACTCCGTCTGAAAAAAAGCAATAAAATGCACAGAAAACAAACACACAAACATCAGGCGCCATTGTAAGACGTGTGTTCTGTGTCCGGCGTTTCCCTGAAGGTGACGGTCGGTCCTCGAAGTCACCCTGAGAGTGTGGCCTCTTCCGCTCATTCTCTGGGAGGGGACGGCTGGACCGGGGTCACCAGGAACGAGTTGGCAGAGACGATGGGAGAAGTTTCCTGCGAGGCTTGGGGAAGGAGGCAGAAAGAAAAACCAACTCTGGGGTGTTTTTCTTTTCTGGGTTTTTTTTTTTTTTTTTTTTTTGAGACACAGTTTTGCTCTTGTCCCCCAGGCTGGAGTGCAGTGGCGTGATCTCGGCTCACTGCAGCCTCCACCTCCCGGGTTCAAGCGATTCTCCTGCCTCAGCCTCCCGAGTGGCTGGGATCCCGGGTGCCTGCTGCCATG
>NW_016107987.1:199842-201795 GCF_001604975.1 Cebus imitator
TTGCTCTGTCCCCCAGGATGGAGTGCAGTGGCGTGATCTCCGCTCACTGCAGCCTCCGCCTCCCGGGTTCAAGCGATTCTCCGGCCTCAGCCTCCCGGGTATCTGGAATGACTGGTGCCCGCCACCACGCCCGGCTGATTTTTGTATTTTTAGCACCGACGGGCTTTCGCCGTGTTGGCCAGGCTGGTCTCGAACTCCTGACCTCAGGTGATCCGCCCTCCTTGGCCTCCCAAAATCTGGGATCCCAGCACGAAGCCGCCACGGCCAGCCAAAAACCCTCTTTTTGCCCCCAGAACTTCCCAAATCACCGTCTCTGCCATCCCCTCCTGGCGTTCCGGGGTGCAGAACACATGTCTCTGTGCACAACTGGGGGTGTTTAGTGCCTTTGCTCAGCGGCAGAGCCGCAGATAACCCCATTAACAGGCCACGGGGCTCCCCCGGTAATCCGACGGCGGACGTTCCTTTTACACTTCGGCCCGAAGTCAATATTCAAAACCCCATTTCGAGGCCGTCAGACCCCGTGAATGTTGGGGTTCTCTGCCAGCCGCAGACGATTCTTTCATCCCAGCCTCAATGAGATTCTCTGTGCCCCCGTCCCTGGGCCCGCCTGGCCATGGAAACCGATAGCGATCAATAATCCACACCGCACCCTTCAAGGCAGACCCGGGAGGACGGGGAGGGAACGGGGAAGGCCTTGTGAGGGCACAGACACACAGCTCCGGGTTCACACCCGCCGTGAGTGTGTCTGTGTCAAATTAATTTCCGCGTCACCTCCAAATTCAATTAGAGGGGGACCCGGTGTCGCCGGGAAAGCCTCACACGTCCCCGTGCGTGTCAAGCCGTGGTGTCCGGCTCTCCCGATCTCCTCACTAATTCTCAATTACCGTGAAATGAAGTCATAAATCACGCAGACAGACGATCAATACAAATGTGGTTTTCTGTGTGATTGGCAACCTAGTCAAAGGTTCCCTGTAAGTTGGTTTAAGGGGACCAGGTCTTCCGAGGGAGAGGAGGGACCCGGGGAGGCCTCTGCGTGTCCGATCAGGCCTTGGGGTGTAGAATTGAGCACAGACAAGGACCCCCTTCCATGCACCAGACGTGCCATCCGGCCTTTCACACCTGCTGTGCTAAATGAGAAAGAAATTAAACTTCATCCCCTCCCGCGTCACGGACACCGTTTAAGTGTGTCATGGAAACCACGGCGTCCGCAGACACGCGGTCCCCTGATTGCATGAAAATACGCCGCCCGTCTTGGCACGGAAATAAATTTCTGTCACTGTGGATGTCACTCGCCCCGGCCCACAGATGAAACGCTGGCTCCGTACAAGGGCCGGGAAGGCGTTGGGGACGTTCAGGGGTTGGGTGCAAAGGGGGCTGCAGGGTGGGGAGGGGGACACTGTGGAATGCCCCCCCTCCTCCTCCCAGGGCGGGGAGGCGTCCGGCTCACCCCGTTATTCATTTCCAGCCTGTGCCTTTCACATTCATGAGGCCAAGATTGAAATGTAAATGACCCTCAAAAATAAATAAATAAATAAAAAGGAACGCTCAGCCGCCGCCGGCCTCCCCGACCCAGGATGTCGCAGATTCCAGGAGGAACAGGGACATACTGATCGCTCAGAGAGATGACAGGTGTCCCCGGCCTTGGGGGCCACCACTACGGTAAATCCCGGCGGCCTGGGGCGGAAATCTGAACAGAGAGGCCGGCACACAAGCTGGTTCTTCCTCTCCGTCCTTCTTCGTGCCGGGATTTCAACGCCGGTTCATGTTGTTTTGTTCCTGAGACCCCGTGTGACTCTGAACTCCCGACCCCAAGGGATCCGTAAGGGCTGGGACTCCGGGCGTCAGCCACCGCGCCCGGCCAGGAGACACGGGTTTCTTCATGTTGATCAGGCTGGTCTTGAACTCCCGACCTCAGGTGATCCACCCAGCTTGGCCTCCCAGAGTGCTGGGATT
>NW_016107987.1:201995-203633 GCF_001604975.1 Cebus imitator
ACCATGCCCAGCTAATGTTTTGTATTTTTAGTAGAGACGGGGTTTCACCATGTTGACCAGGATGGTCTCGATCTCTTGACCTCGTGATCCACCCGCCTCGGCCTCCCAAAGTGCTGATTTTTTTCTTTTTTTAACCTTGACAGAGTGCAGTGGCTCACACCTGTCATCCCAGCAGTTTTGGAGGCCGAGGTCGGTGGATCACGAGGTCAGGAGTTCGAGATCAGCCTGGCCAACATGACAAAACCCCACCTCTACTAAAAATAACAAAAATAAGCCAGGCATGGTGGCGGCACTTGTCATCCCAGGTACTGTGGAGGCTGAGGCAGGAGGATCGCTTGAACCCGGGAGGCGGAGGCTGCGGTGAGCCGAGATCACGCCACGGCACTCCAGCCTGGGCGACAGAGCGAGACTCTGTCTCAAAAAAAAAAAAAAAAAAAAAAAAAAGGTGCTTTTTTTCAAAATCTGCATTTATCCCCTCCCTGAGTCCCCCAGTCCCCGCTTGGGAGTTCTGGGGGCGTGCCGGCCGCCCCTCTCCGTGCTGACAGATGGAGGCCCACACGGCTTGCCGTGGGGAAGGAGGCCGGAGAGCTCGGTCGCTGCGTCCTCCAGGGGCCTTCCCGGCTCACTAATGGTTTTTAGGTTTTAATTGAGCAGCTCAGACTGCGTGTTGAAAAGCAAACAGAAGGCGCAGAGGATTGATCCCAAGCCCCGGCGGAGGGCAGTCAGGTTGAGCTGCAGAAGGGGCTGCAGGGGTTGGGGGGAGGCTGGGGGAGAAAGGCTGGTGAGGGGTGGGTCCTTCTGAGGGGCTCTCCTGCCCCACAGAGGCACGGGGCCTCGGTGTCTTCCCGTCACGCCACAGAGAACAAGACTCTCTTTTCTTTTAATTTTTTTGGGGATGGGGTCTCGCTCTGTCGCCCAGGCTGGAGCGCACTGCCGTGATCTCAGCTCACTGCCACGTCCGCGTCCCGGGTTCAAGCGATGCTCCTGCCTCAGCCTCCACAGTACCTGGGAGGACAGGGTGCGTGCCACCACGCCCGGCTAATTTTTGTATTTTTTTGGTAGACACGTGGCATCCCCATGTTGGCCAGGCTGGTCTCAAACGCCGGACCCCAAGGGATCCGCCTGCCTTGGCTTCCCAAAGTGTTGAGATTGCAGGCGTGAGCCCCCACACCGTTTTCTTTTTGGATTTTTTTTTTGGGGGGGCCATGGAGTCTGGCTGTGTCACCCAGGCTGCAGTGTAGTGGTGACATCTCAGCTCACTGCAACCTCCACCTCCCGGGTTCAAGCGATGCTCCTGCCTCAGCCTCCGGAGTACCTGGGATGGCAGGTGCCCGCCCCCACGCCCGGCTCATTTTTGTATTTTTTGTACAGACAGGGTCTCACCATGTTGGCCAGGCTGCTCTTGATCTCATGACCTCCTGATCTGCCCACTGCAGCCCCCCAAAGTGCTGGGATGACAGGCGTGAGCCACCTTGACCCGGCCAGGCAGTTTTTAAAACCGAGGCGGATGAATCGTGATGTCAGGAGTTCGAGACCACCCTGGTCAACAGGATGAAACCCCCGTCTCTATAAAAAATAGAAAAATTAGCCGGGCGTGGTGGCTCAAGCCTGTAATCCCAGCACTTTGGGAGGCCGAGG
>NW_016107987.1:207713-208258 GCF_001604975.1 Cebus imitator
TCTCAAAAAAAAAAAAAAAGAAAAAAGAAAAATTAGCCGGGCGTGGTGGCGGGTGCCTGGAAGCCCGCGTCCTAGGGAGACTGAGGCAGGAGAATCGTGTGGGCGTGCTGAACTTCAGCGCAGGCCGTGACCCGTCCCCATGGACCGCTGGGCTCCAGGCGGGTGCATATTCCCGAAAAGACAGCCTCAGTGGATGGATAATCATCAATAACTAATACGTAAGTCTAATAGATAATAGAGCGTTTGAAGCCTGAGCAGATAATTGCATTTTTGTATTTTTAGCAGAGATGGGCTTTCACGATGTTGGCCACGGTCCTTCCTCTTGCGCTCAGAGACGCACAAAGGAGGCGGATCTCCTGAGGTCAGGAGTTCGAGAGCAGCCTGGCCAACACAGTGAAACCCCATCTTTACTAAAAATATGATAGATGGATAGATAGGTAAATGATACATAGATACATAGATGACATGATAGACAGATAGATAGATGACAGATAGACAGATAGATAATAGATAGATACATAGATGATAGATAGATGATAGATAGA
>NW_016107987.1:210748-211909 GCF_001604975.1 Cebus imitator
ATAGATAGATGATAGATAGATACATAGATGATAGATAGATAGATAGATAATAGATAGATAGATAGATAGATAGATAGATAGATAGATAGATAATAGATAGATGGATAGATAGATGATAGATAGAGAGAGAGAGAGAGAAATTATACAGATGGGCCAGGTGTGGTGGCTCACACCTATAATCCCAGCACTTTGGGAGGCCGAGGTGAGCGGATCGCCTGAGGTCAGGAGGTAAAGACCAGCCTGAGCTACATGGCAAAACCCCGTCTCTATTAGAAATACAAAAATTAGCCAGGTGTCGTGGTGGGCACCTGTGATCCCACCTACTCGGGAGGCCGAGGCAGGAGAATCGCTTGAACCCGGGAGGCGGAGGTTGTGGTGAGCCGAGATCGCACCCCTGCTCTCCAGCCTGGGCAACAGAGTGAGACTCTTTCTCAAAGAAACAAAACACAACAAATCAAACGAACAAAGACAAAAACAAACAAAACACGTGCAATTGTTGAGAACGGCCCTGGGGTCTGGAATTCACCTTTTTCTTGCGTTTCTGAAGCTCTGCCATTCCCACTGAGAAGACCGGATAGATAGATACATACATAGATAGATAGATGGATGGATGGATGGATGGATAGATACATAGATACATAGATACATAGATAGATGGATAGATAGATAATGGTGATAGATGGATAGGTAGAAAGATGATAGATAGCATTGACTGATTGATTTGTGTCTACCTATCTACCTATCCATCTGTCACCATTATCTATCTATCTATCCATGTATCTATCTATCTATCCATCTATGTATGTATGTATGTATCTATCTATCAATCTATCTATCTATCTATCTATCTATCTACGTATCTGTCTACCTACCTATCCGTCACCATTATCTATCTATCTATCATCATCTATCTATCTATCTATCTATCCATCTATGTATCTATCTATCTATCTATGTGTCTATCTATGTATCTATCTGTTTGTCTGTCTATCTGTCTGTATCTATATATCTATCTATGTATGTGTCTATCTATCTATCTATGTGTCTGTCTGTCTATCTGTCTATGTATCTATTTGTCCGTCTATCTATCTATCTATGTGTCTATATATCTACCTATGCATCTATCTGTGTGTCTGTTTATCTATCTATGTATCTACCTAT
>NW_016107987.1:213429-216292 GCF_001604975.1 Cebus imitator
CTGTCTGTCTATGTATCTATACATCATCTGTCTGTCTAGTATCTATCTATCTACCTTTCCCTCGCCTCATGGCGTCACCCAGAAACTCCTGCCTGAACCCCACAGCATCCAGGTAACCACCCCACCCAGGCTGTCACTGGAACAGAACACCCCCCCTCAGCCGGCTTTGAATCCTGCCGTATCCGTAATCGGCAGACGTGTTCCGCCGGGGCCCGGTGCTCTCTTCCGTCCCTCTGACTCCCCGGTCCATTATCTCCACGGCTGGTGTCTCAAAATATCTTTTTAATTGCTTATCAAATAGATAGTTATTGTATCATAAAATCTTCAAAGCCATTCCCCAGTCCCATCTTGTTGCCCAGATGAACTCTTACGGCGTGATATATCACAATGGATTATGGTAATCGCCTTGTTAATAGCAATTGCGTGGCCCCTAAGAGCATTAAAACCCCACCAGCGTCCTCGGACCCGACCCGGGGAGTGTTTTATATGGCCGAGAACCAGCCGCCGCCGTGACAGGATGGGTGAGTAATGTCAGACGCTCTGGAAACTCAAGAAATACTCAGTTAAATTATTTATACATTAATCAAAAATACAGTGGCGAGGCAAGATTATTACTGCATCACTAATTGTTTTATGGGTTCGTGATGAATGAGTGCTTGAATTCACAAGGACCCTGAGGTTTCACCCTTATTTCCCCCCCAACCCCACCCCATCCTCGGCCAGACAGAGTGACTGACCACAGCTCTGAAAGGAGAGCCTCAGGCCATCCCTTTGTGCAAATTTTAGCATAAAAATAAGCTCTCTCCCAGCTTCCGTCAATGGTATTTGGGGAACCTGTGCACGGGGGGTGTCTTCTGGGTGAGATTCCACACATATGTAGCTGAGACTTCCTCCTCCATCCAAGATATGAAACACGTGTCCGCAACGTGCCCCCATGATCTTGTGACATTTTTCATTCTGGAAAAGAAAAAAGAATCAGAAAAAGAAAGAAAAAAAAAAAATACCATTTGCGACAGCCACACATAAAAGTAAATATCTAGGAATTAATTTAACCAAAGAGCAAAAGATCTTAAAAAAAAAAAAAAAAAAAAAAAAAAACCCAGCCTGGCCGACATGGTGAAACCCGGCCTCTAGTTAAAACACAAAAATGAGACGGGCACATCAGCACGCACCTGTGATCCCAGCACTTTGGGAGACTGAGGCGGGCGGACCACCTGAGGTCGGGAGTTCGAGACCAGCCTGGCCCACATGGCGAAACTTCGTGTCTACTAAAAATAAAAAAAAAATAAAAAAATAGCTGGGCGTGGTGGCGGGTGCCTGTCACCCCCGATACCGGAGAGGTTGAGGCAGGAGGATTGCTTGAACCGGGAGGCGGAGGTTGCAGTGAGCTGGGATCTCAACGCTGTCGTCCAGCCTGCGCAACAGAGCGAGGCTCCATCTTAAAAAAAAAAAATTCAGCACTTGAGAAGCATAATTGTGTGAACAGGGTAAGTGCAAGGATTTAATAAGGTGCCCAGAGGTTGTCCTAACGGTTCAGAGAAAACCCACGTCCTCCCCAGCCCGCCCCAGTGTGACGGTTAACAGTGAGTGTCAGCTTGATCGGATTGAAGGATGGAAAGTGTTGATCCTGGGTGTGTCTGTGAGGGTGTTCCCGAAGGAGATGAACGTTTGGGTCAGGGGCCTGGGAAACCCAACACCACCCTCAGTGGGGTGGGCACCGTCTCATCAGGTGCCGGGGAATATAAAGCCGGTGGGCACCGTCTCATCAAGTGCCGGGGAATATAAAGCCGGTGGGCACCGTCTCATCAGGTGCCCGGGAATATAAAGCCACTGGGCACCATGTCCTCAGCTGCTGGGGAATATAAAGGTGTTGGGCAACATCTCATCAGCTGCCGGAGAATATAAAGCCGGTGGGCACCGTCTCATCAGCTGCCGGGGAATATAAAGCTGGTGGGCACTGTCTTATCAGCTGCTGGGGAATATAAAGCCGGTGGGCACTGTCTCATCAGGTGCTGGGGAATATGAAGCTACAAGAAAAATACAAAAAGGAGAGGCTGGCCTCCCCTCCCAGCCTCCATCTTTCTGTCCCACGCTGGAGGCTCCCTGCCCTCGAATATCTGAACCCGAGCTCTTTGATTTTGGGGTGTGGACTGGGTCGCCTTGCTCCTCAGCCTGCAGACAGCCTACTGTGGGAGCTTGTGATTGTGTGGGTTCATACTTAATAAACTCCCCTTGATCAATCTACCCATCTATCCATCCGTCTAGGTATCTATCGTCTATCTATATCTATCTTTTCATCTATCTCTCTATCCATCTGTCTGTCTGTCTATCTATCCATCTATCAATCTATCCATCCGTCTATCTATCTATGATCTATCTATATCTATCTTTTCATCTATCTCTCTATCCATCTGTCAATCTACCATCTATCTATCTGTCTATCTGTGTGTCCGTGCGTCTCTCTGTCTATCAATCTATCTATATCTATCTGTCTATTTATCTATCATCTATGTATCTCTCTACCTGTGTGTCTGTCTGTCTCTCTCCATCTGTCTGTCTGTCTATCCATCTATCAATCTATCCATCCTTCTAGCTATCATCTATCTATATCATCTATCTACCCATCTGTCAATCTATCATCTGTCTATCTATCTATCTATCTATCTATCTATCTATGTGTGTATTTACCTATCATCTATATATCTATCTATCATCTATCTATCTCTCTGTGTGTCTGTCTGTCTCTCTCTCTATTTATCTATCTCTCGATCTATCAGTCTATCCATCCGTCTACCTATCTATGATCTATCTATATCTATGTATTCATCTATCTATCCATCTGTCAATCTATCATCTATCTATC
>NW_016107987.1:218397-225916 GCF_001604975.1 Cebus imitator
CAACTGCATCCTACTGCAAGGAACCAGCAGGTGCATGAAACGCAAGCTTTGCAGTATCAAGAGGGTGAGGTGGTTGTTGCAGAAGAAACTTAAGAGCTTGTTTGCACAACTGCACCCCACTACAACGAACCAGCAGGTGCATGAAAGGCAGGCTTTGCAGTATCAAGGAGGTGAGGTGGTTGTTGCAGAAGAAACTTAAGAGCTTGTTTGCACAACTGCACCCCACTGCAAGGAACCAGCAGGTGCATGAAAGGCAGACGTTGCACTAACAAGGGGGTGAGGTGGTTCTTGCAGAAGAAACTTAAGAGCTTGTTTGCACAACCCCACAGGTTGGCAGGGCACTGAAATGGTGCTGCTGAGGTATGAGTAGACACCACCCCTGGTCCCCTTGCTAAGGAGCTGCCTTTGGCTCGGGGTTTCTTATCCGTGGGAGCAGAGTGTGGAGGAGAATTGATGGTTAGGGTGTCAGGAGTGGGTTTCCAGTCGCTGGAGGGAGAGAGCGATCTACAGCAGAGAAGGCCACCTGTTAGGACCATCGCGTTCAAGAAGAGGCCAGCTCCTGACACCCCTGTAGGGAGCGTGACCCACAGAAGCCAGTTCAGACACTGAAGGTGGGGTAGCTGGGGTCTCTGTATCTGCCATGCTCCCAGGAACTTATCCACCAAAAACAGGGACACAGGAGTCCCGGACACGCACCCTTGTAAGGAGCCCCAAACCATAAGCAGCATGTGCAAGTCAAGCACCTGCTCTCACTCATGCCTATTGATCAATTAATTGATCGATGATTGATTATGACATAGTGCTACTGGTGATGCAGAGAAGAAAAATATGATGGGTAAATAAGTGGCTCCCAGATGATTTTTAGGGCACTGAAACGTCTCTGTATAATCCTTTATTTTTCTTTTTTTGAGACGGAGTCTCCGTCACCCAGGGGGGACGGCAGTGGCGAGATCTCAGCTCACAGCAACCTCTGCCTCCCGGGTTCAAGAAATTATCTGTGTCTGCCTCCCGAGTCGCTGGGATCACAAGTGCTTTTTTTTTTTTTTTTTTTGTATTTTTAGTAGAGACGGGGTTTCACTATCTTGGCCAGGCTGGTCTTGAACTCCCGACCTCCTGATCCGCCCGCCTTGGCCTCCCTAAGTGCTGGGATTACAGGCGTGATCTGTGTGCTCCTAAAGTGCTGGGTTCACATCACCACACACCCATCCAAAGCCATAGGATGCACAATCCCAAGAGTGACCTCGGTGTAAACTATCCACCTTATTGAGTAATAATCAATATGTGTTTATCAAATGCCCTCCTTGAATCCAAAATGTTATTAAGAGCAGAAGCCGTTGTTCACCTCTAGCTTTCCATAAAACCAAAACTCCTCTCAAAAATACATCTAGGATACCTGGGCGTGATGGGGACGAGGGGCCCCTGTAACCCCAGCTACTTGGGAGGCTGAGGCAGGAGAATCGCTTGAACCTGGGAGGCGGAGGTTGCAGTGAGCTGAGATCACGCCAGTGCACTCCAGCCTGGGCTATAGAGACTCCATCTCAAATATATATATATATATAAAATATGTACATATAATATACAATATATATTATATATAATATACATAAAATATATACACATATATTATATATAATCTACATATTAAATATATATAATATATAATATATATATAAAATATACATAATATATAATATATAGTATATATAATATATATTTAATATATAATATACATAATATACATATTTAATATACATTATATATAATATATAAAGTATATATTATATATAATATATATATTATATACTATATTATGTATATTGTATATTATATATAATATATTATATTATATACTATATTATATATATTGTATATTGTATAATATATTATATTATATATATAGTATGTCATATATAATATATTATATTATATTATTATATTATATATAGTATGTTTTATATAATATATTATATTACATATAATATAATTGTATAACTATATATATAATATATACAATATACAATACAATACAATATAATATATACAATATAATATAATACAATTGTATATTATATATAATACATTATATATAAATATAATATAATTATATATAATATATTATATATAATATACAATATACATTATATATTAAGTAATATATATTTAATATATGTAACATATAGGAAATATAATATATATTAAATATATATAATATATATGATATATAACATATATATTAAATATATATATATTAAAAAATATATATATATAATATATATAATAATACATCTAAGGGCTAAGAAAAATAGTCATCCCTCTTAGAGGACTTATGTTCTGTTGAGGAAGCTGAGGAAAAGGAATTATAAGATGACATCATTTAACACCTGTTTGATGAAAACGGTAAAGCTTCAGGGAAGGAAGGCAGGCCGCTGAACCAGCAGCAGGTGTCAGGAAGAATCTCCCATCGGACTTGTCCTAGGCAGGTGTCTCCTTCTCCCTTAAGAGAAGTCGGCCAACACATCCCAGAGAAAAGAGTGGTGATCACGCCACGTTCAGCACGGTGGGTGCCATCCTGACTCTGTCTTCCTCCAAGGACAGCTGGAGACAGCTCTCCTCCCTGAGCAGCCTGTCTTTGGTTTTATGCCTGGAGCTTTTTCTCCCCACGTCTGAATAAGAAAGGTGCTTCGTACTGAGAAACTTGGCACAGGACCACTGACCGGGATCAGTAATTTGTACACCCAGCGGTGGACTTGAGCAGCGTTGATCAAATTGAGAAAGAGGCTTTAGATGAGAGGAGAAATTCTCCAAAGATCACAGCTCCTTCCTCATCATTATAATAATCTCACAGTCCTCACCTTCAAAGCACCATGCAGACGCGAGCTAATCAATTAAACATGCTCTTATCTTTTCTGATTGGAGTCCTGTGGAGCAGGTCAAACAAGGCAGAGCCACATTCCACGGGAATGAGGAGTCTTTAAACTCCAGGCAGACGTGCATCTATTCTGAATTTCCTCCTGCAGAAGTAATGTCAGCAGAGTGAATTCTCTGCGTCGAGGAGAAAGGAGATTCTGTGCTGTGGTTTTCTGTGGTTTTATTGCTCTATTTTTTCCTGTTTTATTGCCCTATTTTTTTCCTGCTCATGGAAACTGAGATGGTTTTTGCACAAAGGCACTCCCACAAGGCTGGAGCTCCAAAGGGAGAACGGGTTCGTATTTTTGTTTTTTCAGTTTTCATTTCCTTGCAGTGTTTTCACAAGACAGAGAAGGTTGCTTGAACTTTCTCCAAGCTTTCTTCTGTTGTTGTTGTTTTTGAGACAGACTTTTGCTCGTTGTCCAGGCTTGAGTGCAGTGGAGCGATCTCAGCTCACCGCAATCTCCACCTGCCGGGTTCAAGCGACTCTCCTGCCTCAGCCTCCCGAGTAGCTGGGATTATAGGCATGCACCACCACACCTGGCTAATTCTTTTTAGTAGAGACATAACTTCTCCATGTTGGTCAGGTGGGTATCGAACTCCCGACCTCAGGTGATCCGCCCACCTCGGCCTCCCAAAGCACACCAAGATAGTTGCTTGCTTCTGCTGTCTACAGAGGTTACTCTTACTAGCGTGGTAACTTCTGCGGCTTGGATGTTCAGCTGTAGCATCAAAAGCCAAATGAATCAGCACAAGCATCAGCAGTCTCAGCCTAAAGTGAAGACTTTTCTTGGCTGCCTTGCCATTTTCTGTTTGATGTAAAGTGTCCGGGTAGCTTCACAGTGTGAAAATTCTGTGTTCTTTCAAAGTGCTCCAGATGTTACTTCTTCCAACAGGGATAAACACACGTGTGTGTGTATTGTTGTTTTTTCTAGAAATTGGAAAACTGCTTGATAGTTTTTTTTTTTTTTTTAGATTCTACACAAAGACTGTTTCTGAAATGCTGAATCAAAACATAAGTTAAACTCTTGAAGACGAACACACACATTGCAAAACAGTTTCACTGATAGCTTTCCATTCGTTTGATCGTGAGATATTTGTTTCTTCACTACCGGCTTCCATTCAGTCTGAAGTGTCCGTTTCTGGATTCTACATAAAGTGGGTCTAACGGGAATAATAACATTTGTGTTCTCAATGTCCTGAAGGTGTTCAATGCAGCCACCCCACGGATGGAGGTGTGGGAAGGGGCTGGGAGATTGCCACTGGAACAGCGTCCACAGGTAAGACTGCTATGCATCTTCCACCGTTGGGAGTTAAGTGCCTCCCAGCTTCTCTGCGGGTTGAAAATCTCAACACATCTGAGCCACTGTGTGCTTTCGAAATACTTTGAAGAGCAAAGGTCTTTGGAATCTTCCCAGAAAATCCTTCCACATTGAAGTCCTCGGGAAGTTCCAGTGAAGATGACAAACATAGCCATTATTCTCCTCTGAAGAGCACAAAGATGTTATTTTCGTGCACCAGACACTTTGTGAAAAACCGTTTGCTTGCCCCCATTAATCATCTGCCTTTGGTCTGGGCTCCCCCAAAAGCAGACCCTGACATGACAGTTTGATGGCGAACTTATCTGGGACGTGGTCCTGGAAAGACTGACAGGGAAAGTAAATCAAGGGACAGCAAGGGGCAGTTACCACTTTGGCAAATGAAGACAACTGTGTCTCAGTCTTGCTGAGAAAGTTCTTGCTAGAGGTGTCAACTAATGGATCCAACTCATGAGGGCTGGGTAAACCATAAAAGCTGCTCAGCAGGGACCCACAAGTACTCACAATAAAAAGCTTTTAGAATCTCCCGAGGATATCTCTCCACCAGTATCTTCCAGTGGTGAAGAATATTGCATACCTTCCCAGGGCAGCACACATATTCCCTGCCCAGTGCCTTGACAGGGTATGCAATACTCTCACCGCTGCCCTAAAAACTGGGAGCCATCATGAAAACCATTCTTGTAAGTTTTATAAAATTAATCATAGAAGAACTGAGAGGCATAAAGGAAAAGGAAACCACGGTTGAAGCGTGCTCCATGCCCACCATAAGGTCAGCTTACTCTCTGACAATTTTCTCACAGTTGTGTGTGCCTATTACCCCGGGATAGTGTAGACTCTGTTGCAAATTATAGTTCCCCTTCACTGCTCTGTAGAAAACAACTTAAACATTGTGAAATGCTAAGTTTTCCCTTTGAGATATTCTTTCAGATTCAGTGTACCAGTGAAGCTATGGACAACAGCTGGTCTGAAGGACTCCATTAAGAGCTGATTCACCAAATAATGCAGTTTCTACATCCTGGTGATTTAATCCCCCTTATCCCAACCAATCATGTCTTGAATTTTCCAGCCTCTTACCTCCATGATCCCTTTAAAATCTCTGGTCTAGAACTCCTTGGGTACATGGGTTGAAATGTTTCTGTCCATCCCCTCTAAGCTGCCCTGTGATCATTAAACTCTTTCTCTGCTGCAAACCGTGATGTCTTGGTGTATTGGTATTTTGTGCGCCATGTGTTGCTGTATTAGTCTGTAGACTGATACTCCAACACTTGTGACTTTAAAAAAAATCCACACCAAAAGCAATGGCAATAAAAGCAAGGATAGACAAATGGAATCTAATTAAATTCCAGAGCTTCTGTACAGCAAAAGAAACCATCATTAGAGTGAATCAGCAACCAACAGAATGGGAAAAAATTTTTGCAATCCACCCATCTAACAAAAGGTGAATATTCAGAACCTACAAATAACTAAAACAGATTTACAAGAAAAAAAAATGACCCCATTCAAAAGTGGGCAAAGTATATGAACAGAAGCTTTTCAAAAGAGGACATTTATGAGGTCAACAAACATATGAAAAAAAAAAAAAATCCGAGTGTTAAATATTGCCAAGGAGTCTAAGGTATCTAAGAATGGAACAATGTAGTTATTTTTTTAATCCCTGATAACTGGAACAGAAATAATCCTTGAGTGTGGTTGCTCAAAATTCTCTCTAAGCAGAAAGAAACCAAGAAACCCTAAATGTTAGAATCAGCTTCTCTGTTTGAAGCTTATCATGCATACAGAATCATTCACAAATTGTAAATATTCCTCTCCATAAATTGTCATAAAGAGAGTACACAGAGGTTTTAACCACCTAGGGGCAGAAACAGAAAGAACAAGTGCACACACCCTGCATACTGTTCTTATTATAGTAAATAAGGCTCACAAGATCTGATGGTTTTTATAAGGGGAAACCCCTTTTATTTGGCTCTCATTCTCTCTTGCCTGCCACCATGGAAGATGTGCCTTTCCTCCTCCTTCCCCTTCCTCCATGATGGTAAGGTCTCTCCAGCCAGGTAGAACTCTGAGTCCATTAAATCTCTTTTTCTCTTATAAATTACTCAGTCTTGGGTATGTCTTTATCAGCAGTGTGAAAATGGACAAATACATCCCTCCTCCCCCAGCAAAGGTAACCCCACCGCTCACTTCCAGCAGAAGTTAGAAGGAACCAGTGTGCTTGCTTACAAACTTTGTAGGACTAAGTCCATTCCCCATACAGTCTTTTGTACGTGGCTTCTGTGTCAACAACCCACTTTGTTACTTTGTGATATTCGATTGTGCGAATATACCACAATTTATTTATCCATCCTTGCGTTGACATTGGGATGGATACCAGTTTGGGCTGTTACATTTCATACTGCAGAACATGCAGCTTTGTGACATAGGTATACCTGTGCCATGGTGGTTTGCTGCACCCATCAACCCGTCATCTAGGTCTTAAGCCCCTCATTCATTAGGTATTTGTTCCCCCCACAAAATATGCTTAACTCCCATCCCCCACAAAATGATAGGATCATTTCCTAACCCACAGTATCTATGAAAGGGGCCTTACTTGGGAATAAGATGTTTGCAGATGTAAACACCCATGTATGTCTAGTGTCCCATTATGAGAACTCTATGTTCATGGGAGTTCATTGTATCCTGGTTGCTGTGAAAACCCCAGGAAACTCCTACAGAACAGACTAGAGCCTGGGCATGGAGGTTTCTTGACACCACGGTGCTGGGGGCTGACACCGAGGCCTGTCTGCAAAGTTCCTCTGGGGGGGCCCCGTCCTCGGCTGTCAGAAAAAAGCAGGTCCGAGCCTGAAGCCCCGAGTGCCTGGGTCAGCTGGTGGACAGTGGGGCGGAAATGCAGGAACAGCCTTGCATCTACCCACAGAGATAGACAAGCCTGGGCTGGTCACCCGTCTGCTCGCCAAGCTCCGTGCCAATGTGGACGCCCGCACCTTTGCGGGAAACACAGCCCCGCACCTGCCAGCTCAACTGGGGTCCCCTTCTGAAGGCTGGTGCTGACGTCCACACTGAGAACAAATAGCTCTGTGTCCACTGCCCTCACCCCCCACCTCAGATAGCGACTCGGATGTATGCAAAGAAGAACGCTTTTGGGATAATGGATGGGCAGTTGGGAGCTTGGGAGGGTGTTGTGGCCAGAATGTATGTATGTATGTATCTATCTATGTGTCTACCTGTCTATCTGTGTATCCATCCATCAATCTATCTATCATCTATGTGTCTATGTATCTATCTATGTATCTATC
>NW_016107987.1:228352-231321 GCF_001604975.1 Cebus imitator
TCTATCTATCTATCTATCTATCTATGTGTCTATGTGTCTATGTGTCTATCTATCTATCTATCTATCGATCAATCTATCGATCCATCATCTATCTATGTATCTATCTATCTATCCATCTGTCCATCCATCTAATCTATGTATCTATCAGTCTATCTATCAATCTATGTATACATGTATGTCTGTGTCTATCTATCTATCTATCTATGTGTCTATCTATCATCTATCTATCCATCTATCGACTATCTATCTATCCGTCCATCCATCCAATCTATGTATCTATCAGTCTGTCTATCCATCTATCTATCTATCTACTTATCTATCTATGTAACTGTCTGTGTATCTATCTATGCAGAAAGTTGTCAAGAGCCTCTGAGGGAAGTCAGATAGTCACAAAGGAGGAAGCACGCAGTCTGATCTCATTAACGCTGCAAGACGGAGCCTGTGATATCCACAGGCTCACCCTCCCACGCCAGCCCTTCCTCTTTTTCCCCTCACACATTATGAATAAAAACATGAAATTAGTTTTATGTCAGGAGAACAACCCCTAAGCCACTTGTAACTTATAATTATCATTTCCAATCCATGTGAGTTGTCAGCATCAGGAAATTCAGAGCTCAAGACGTCCTGCTGTTTATGGGTTCAGACGTTCTGGGCCCGCTGCGGAAAATTAACCATGAGTCTCTCATCTGCATTCTGATTTATTAACTACAGTGAGAGGCAGAAATTAGAGAAACAGACTCCCAGCCGCTGGAGTTTCCAGCGCGTCGGCCCGGGAAGGACCCCTGGGTACATGGGGTGGCTTTTCCCAAAAGCGTAAGGATGACCAGGGTGAAGGCGTGTTCACCTTCAACGCAGCAGACAGCATCTATGGGCACAAGTGATCTTTCCAGGTAAAAGAAGGCAGAGTCTGCAGATGGAGTCACTTGGACAATGTGCACCTGCTGGGCCCACGCCAATGCTAGAAGTGGACCTTCACACCCCCAAGTCTCCGTGTGTTTGGAACTGTCGCCCAGGCTGGAGTGGGTTCAAGCGATTCTCCTGCATCAGCCTCCCAAGTAGCTGGGATGACAGGCGCCCACCGCCACGCCCGGCTAATTTCTGTATTTTTAGTAGAGACGGAGTTTCACCATATGGACCAGGCTGGTCTCAAACTCCTGACCTCAGGTGATCCAGCTGCCTCAGTCTCCCAAAGTGCCGAGATTACAGGCACCTGCCACCACACCTGGCCAGTTTTTGCATTTTCAGTCGAGGCGGGGTTTCTCCATGTTGGCCGGGCTGGTCTCGAACGCCTGACCTCAGGTGATCTGCCTGCCTCAGTCTCCCAAAGTGCTGGGATGACAGGTATCAGCCACCGCACCCGAACGCTCTCCTTGTTTTCTTAACAGTGACTTTGCTTTTGGAATTTCATCTTGGGCTATTTCACGTCATTCATTCCGTCACGAACGCGCCGTTGAAAGAGTGATTGACGTTGTCCGGAATATTTTTCGGTGAACTGTGCAGAGCAAGCTACGGAATCACTCATTCATTCAACAGGCATGCATGGAAGACCCAAAACAGGTGGGTTCGTTCAGGTCCAGGTGGGAAGAGCAACACCGTTTTGCCAGGTGATGTAGGGACTGACCTTTGAGGGTGTGAGTGTCATTAATTCCACTCCCCCGTCCGCAGCCCCACACACAGAGCAGAAGGCTCACACCCCAGTTGAAATCTCACTTTCTTGTATTTTTTAAAATTATACTTTAAGTTCTGGGGTCCGTGTGCAGAACGTGCAGGTTTCTTACATACGGACACACGTGCCGTGGTGGTTTGCCGCACCCATCCGCCCATCACCTACGTTAGGTATTTCTCCTAATGCTCTCCCTCCCCAACCCCCCCAAACCCCTGCTATCCCTCCCCTAGTCCCCCCATAATCCGACAGGCCCCAGTGTGTGATGCTCCCCTCCCTGTGTCCGTGTGTTCTCATTGTTCAACACCCACTCATGAGCGAGAGCATGCAGTGTTTGATTTCCTGTTCTTGTGTCGGTTTGCTAAGAATGATGGTTTCCGGCTTCATCCGTGTCCCTGCAGAGGGCATGAACTCATCCTTTTTCATGGCTGCATAGTATTCCAAGGACCTTTCTTAAGCACCAGGCATGTAACCAAGTGACATTGTAATGCGTGAATGAAGCCATGAAGGAGTAAAGATGTCGATATTTCTCAAAGTGAGTGGGAACATGTGGTGTTTGGTTTTCTGTGTCAGATCACTTTTTTCTATTTTATGAAGGAAATACAAGATGGGCACCTGGGCATTGCCCTGAAACAGCTCGCCATCTGGCAGCGTATTGAAGCTGGCTTATACATGTGTCTCTGACGTGTGATCCATCTGCACTGAGTCCTCTTCACTCAGTGCCTCTGACGTGGCCCTGGGTTGACCCGGGCTGTGAAGGGTTCTTGCTGTGGTCGTCACGGCTGAATCAGAACCTTCCCCCACCTCTCTGGCTCCCAGGAATGCTCTCACCTGTGCATTCTTCTCCATAGCTGATGGAGGTAGGTAGGTAGATAGATACATACGTACATACATACATACATACATACATACATAATGGTGGCAGATATGTAGATAGATAGATAGATACAAAGATAGATAGATGACAGATACATAGATAGATAGATAGATAGATAGATAGATAGATAGATAATGGTGACAGATGGATAGGTAGAAAGAGAGATAGATAGATAGATTGACTGATTGACAGATCATGGAGATAGATAGATGATAGATAGATGATAGATAGATAGATAGATAGATAGATAGATTATGGTAATAGATGGGTAGATAGATCATGGTGATAGGCAGATAATAGGTAGAGAGAGAGAGATAGAAAGACTGATAGATACATATATTAGATGGATGGACAGATGGATAGATGGATAGATAGATAGATAGATAGATAGATGATAGATGATAGATAGATAATGGTAATAGATACATA
>NW_016107987.1:233501-244093 GCF_001604975.1 Cebus imitator
AAAAAAAAAAAAAAAAAATTAGTTAATGGGTACAATATGCATTATTTGAATAACAGATATGCTAAAAGCTCTGAGTTCGCCATTCTGCAGTCTATACACGCAACACAATTTCACTTAAACCCCTTATATTTAAAAAAAAAAATTAAAAATCAGGCTGGGCACAATTGGTCATGCCTGTAATACCAGAACTTTGGGAGGTCGAGGCAGGGGGATCACCTGAGGTCAGGAGTTCGAGGCCAGCGTGGTCTCCATGAAAAATATAAAAATTAGCTGGCATGGTGGCGGACACCTGTAATCCCAGTTACTCCCAAGCCTGAAGCAGGAGAATCGCTGAAACGCAGGAGGCGGAGGTTGCAGTGAGCCGTGATCGTGCCCCTGCACTCCAGCATAGCTGATCGGGTTAAACTGTGTCACACAGATGAAAAAAATAATTAATAATCATGCTAACAAAGAAGCATGCTTAAAAGCAAACAAAGAAATAGATACCTGGGAGTTAACACTTGTATAAAAACAGGTTCCCCCTTGAGAGGTGACCCGATTTGCAGTCTTTGTAGATTTAACTGAGCTCAGGTGGCTGGTCAAATGGAGCTTAGGATGCCACAAACCAAAGAGGTATTTCACCTGCATTTCCTCCCAGTTAGTCGTGCATACAGGTACTGCATGTGTGTGCGTGTGTGTGTGTGTTTCCATGAGTGCACACACACGCGAGAGCTTGTGCATGGTCACAACAAGAATCCAGCAAAGAGAAAATCTTCATAAACTCCCTCCCAGGCACTCATGTGTAACCACAGTGTGTGTGCACACAGGTGTGTGTGTACACAGGTGTGTGTGTGTGTTTGCAAGAGTTCACACACACGTGAGAGCTTGTACATGGTCAGAGCAAGAATCTAGCAAAGAAGAAATCTGCATATACATCCTCTCAGGCAAACTTGTAAACCCACTCTGTGTGTGCATATGTGTGCATGCATGTGTGTGCATATGTGTGCATGCATGTGCGTGCATGTTTGCATGAGTGCACACACGTGAAAGCTTGTGCATGCCTAGAGCAAGAATCTAGCAAAAAAGAAATCTGCATATACCTCCTCTCAGGCACACTTGTGTGTGCATGTGTGTGCATGCATGTGTGTGCATGCTTGCATGAGTGCACAGACGTGAAAGCGTGTGCATGGTCAGAGCAAGAATCTAGCAAACAAAATATCTGCATATTCCTCCTCTCAGGCACACTTGTGTGTGCATGTGTGTGCATGCGTGCGTGTGCATGTTTGCACAAGTACACAGCTTGTGCATGGTCAGAGCAAGAATGTAGCAAACAAGAAATCTGCATATACCTCCTCTCAGGTACACTCGTGTGTGCATGTGTGTGCATGCATGTGTGTGCATGTTTGCATGAGTGCACAGGCATGAAAGCTTGTGCATGCCTGGAGCAAGAATCTAGCAAATAAAATATCTGCATATTCCTACTCTCAGGCACACTTGTGTGTGCATGTGTGTGCATGTTTGCACGAGTGCACAGAGGTAAAATCTTGTGCATGGTCAGAGCAAGAATCTAGCAAAGAAGAAATCTGCATATACCTCCTCTCAGGCAGACTTGTGTGTGCATGCGTGTGTGTGCACGTTTGCATGAGTGCACAGATGTGAAAGCGTGTGCATGGTCAGAGCAAGAATCTAGCAAACAAAATATCTGCATATTCCTCCTCTCAGGCATACTGTGTGCATGTTTGTACATGTGTGTGTGTGCATGTTTGCATGAATGCAAAACTTGTGCATGCCTGGAACAAGAATGTAGCAAACAAGAAATCTGCATATAATTCCTCTCAGGCACACTTGTGTGTGCATGTGTGTGCATGCGTGTGTGTGCATGTTTGCATGAGTGCACAGCTTGTGCATGGTCAGAGCAAGAATCTAGCAAACAAGAAATCTGCATATACCTCCTTTCAGGCACACTTGTGTGTGTATGTGTGTGCATGCAAAATCACGTCTTTGGCAGCAACGTGGATGGTGGTTTTGACAAAGAAAACGTGGTGTGTATACACCATGGAATAGTACGCAGCCATGAAAAATGATGAACTCGTGTCCTTGACAGTAACACAGATGGTGGTTTGCACAAAGAAAACACGATGTTTATACACCATGGAGTACTACACAGCCATGAAAAAGAACAAAATCATGTCCTTGGCAGCAACATGGATGGTGCTTAGGACAAAGAAAACGTGGTGTGTGTACACCATGGAATACTACACAGCCCTGAAAAAGAACGAAATCACGTCCTTGGCAGCAACGTGGATGGTGCTTAGGACAAAGAAAACGTGGTGTGTATACACCATGGAATACCACACAGCCATGAAAAAGAACAAAATCATGTCCTTGGCAGCAACATGGATGGTGCTTAGGACAAAGAAAATGTGGTGTGTATACACCGTGGAATACTACACAGTCATGAAAAAGAACAGAATTGTGTTCTTGGCAACAACATGGATGCTGCTTTGGACAAAGAAAATGTGGTGCATAGACATAGAGGAATACTATGCAGCCATGAAAAAGAACAAAATCGTGTCCTTGGCAGCAACGTGGATGGTGGTGTGCACAAACAAAATGTGATGTGTATACATCATGGAATATTATGCAGCCATTAAAAAGGATGAAGTCATGTCCTTGAGAGCAACATGGATGGTGGTTTGGAGAAAGAAAACACGATGTTTATACACCGTGGAGTATTACACAGCCATGAAAAAGAACAAAATCATGTCCTTGGCAGCAACGTGGATGGTGCTTAGGACAAACAAAACGTGGTGTGTATACACCATGGAATACTACACAGCCCTGAAAAAGAACGAAATCACGTCCTTCACAGCAACCCGCCTCACCATCTTGAGTAGCTGGGACTACAGGCACGCGCCACCGTGCCCGGCTAATTTTTCGTATTTTTTAGCAGAGAAACGGTTTCACCATATTGGCCAGTGTTGAACTCCTGATCTTGTCGCCCACCTGCCTCGGCCTCCCAAAGTGCTGGATTACAGGCGCCCGGCTAACTTTGTGTATATTCTCGAAGATACACGGTTTCACCGTGTTGCCCAGGCTGGTCTCAAACTCCTGACCTCGGGTGATCCGCCCCCCTCTGCCTCCTAAAGTGCTGGGATTACAGGCGTGAGGCTCTTGCTCTGTCCCCAGTCTGGAGTGCAGTGGTGCCATCTCGGCTCACTGCAACCTCCGCCTCCCGGGTTCAAGCGATTCTCCTGCCTCAGCCTCCCGAGTAGCTGGGATTCCAGGTGCCCGCCACCGCGCCTGGCTAATTTCTGTATTTTTAGTCGAGAATGGGTTTCACCATGTTGGCCAGGCTGGTCTCGAACTCCCGACCTCAGGTGATCTGGCCACCCTGGCCTCCCAAAGTGCTGGGGTGACAGGCGTGAGCCACTCCGAAGTCTCACAGTAGGTCATCGGAAAGCCGAGAAGCAAGAAACCCAGTAGGAAATCCCGTCCGTGTGCCAAAACCTCAAAAGCAGTGAGGCCCACAGTCAGTGGCTACAGCTCTGAGAGCCCCTGGCAAGCCTCTGCTGTGAGTCCCGGAGTCCAAAACCTGAATAACTTGGGGTCTGAAGTTTGAGGGCAGGAAGCATCCGGCACGGGAGAAACACTAAGTTGGAGGGTAGAGGCTCAGTAGCCTCGTTTTTCCATGTTCGTCTGCCTGCTTTTATCCCAGCTGAGCTGCCAGCTGAGGAGATGGTAAAATGAGGTCACTAGGGTGGGCTTATAAGCGCCCCCATAGGACTGGGGTGCTTATAAAAAGAGGAGATGAGAACACGGACACACACAGAGGGATGACCCTGTGAGGACACAGGGAAAAGACTCCGTCATCCAGGCTGGAGTGCAATGGCACAATCTCCGCTCACTGCAACCTCCACCTTCCAGGTTCAGGCGATTCTCCTGCCTCAGCCTCCCGAGTAGCTGGGATTATGGGCACCCGCCACCACGCCTAGCTGATTTTTGTATTTCTAGTAGAGACAGGGTTTCACCAAGTTGGTCAGGCTGGTCTTGAACTCCTGACCTCAGGAGTTCCCAAAGTGCTGGGATGACAGGCGTGAGCCACCGCGCCCGGCCCCTGACTCAGATGTTCATGTCCTTTGCCAGCACCCTCACAGACACACCAAGAAATAATACTTTGCATCCTTCGGTTGAATCGAGTTGACTCTCAATACTAACCATCCCAGCCGGACACCCGGTGTTTCTCTGGAGTCCCCTTGGTGAAAAGGGAAGTCAGTTTAGTGGCTTCCAGGCCGAGGCAGGCGGATCACCTGAGGTCAGGTGTTCAAGACCAGCCTGACCGAGATGGTGAAACCCCGTCTCTACTAAAATGCAAAAAGTTAGCCAGGCGTGGTGGCAGGGACCTGTAGCCTCAGCTACTTGGAGGGCTGAGGCAGGAGAATCGCTTAAACCAAGGAGGTGGGGGTTGCAGTGAGCTGAGGTCACACCAGTGCACTCCAAACTGGTGACAGAGCGAGACCGGGTCTCAAAAAAATACCAAAAAATTGGTTGCCACTATGACACAGAAAACATCCCTTCTTCAGAGAACTTCCAAGGTCCTAATGCATGAATGAATCATCTCATTCCATCAGCTGTGCCTTAAGTCTCCTTTTTCCTCTTCTTTTTCTATTTGTGTTTCCTTCCTGGCCCCGTTTGCAGACTTATAATTAGTCTGAAAACTTCTAACGCCATTTATGAATCCTGAAATGTGGTGTGGAAGTCTAAAAACAACTGATAGTCTGCCAGCCTCATCAAAGGCAAGATAATGCACGTTGGGGTTATTCATTTTTCTTTTAATGATTTGATAACAATTTATGGATTAAGATTCAAAACAGTGACAACAATAAAAATCTATGGCAGAATTCTTCTTAATTATAGAAAAAGGACTTCATAAATATTGAAATCTGTTCTTATCTGTGAATGCCCTGGTTTTTCTATACTTGAATGCACTCTGAACGCAATTATTTGGTGATTAATCTATTTTTCAGACTTTCTGTTCATTAGTTCCTTTGATGAAAGTTTATCTAAGCAAAGATCACACAGAGTTAGCATACGAGGAGAATGGAATATAGATCATGGTACAAACAGAAGAAAAGGAAGATAGAAAGATTTCTGTCCTGTTGGCTTAGTAAGTGCATATCTTTAGGGGAGAGGTGAAACCGCAATTTAACATTTTAGCCACTTGAATTTCCATCAGGAGAGGTGAACACAGCTGACCTGGTCATCGTAAAACCTGTTCATTTTTTTTTTCTAAACCATTTACAACATATAAATAGATAATCATATAGCTAGAGTGTAGAAAGGAAAAACATTTATAATATACAATATATGATGTTATGGGTTGAACAGGGGAATAATATATAATATACAATGGTGTGGGTTGAAGAGAGGACTCTCCAAAATATATATACACACAGACACACACACACACACAAACACACACACACACATGTTGAAGTCCAAAACCCTAGAAATGAGGAATGTGCTCTTATTTGGGGGATGGGTCTTTACCAATGCAATAAAGTTAGAATGACATCACCGTGGATTAGGGTGAGGTCTAAATCCAATGACAGGTATCCCTTTTAATGATGGAAGAGAAGACACAGACACAGACACAGAGGAAAAGGCCACATGGAGAAGGAGGCAGAGACTGGAGTGACGGTGTACTCCAGCTGGGGTGCAGTGCCCCCACCTGCTTCTTCAAAGCACAAGCTCTGCTCATTTTCCACCCTAGCTTCTTAATCATGGCCCCAGGGCCCAAGTACCTGCTGTGGGATCACAGGTGCTTCGATGATTCTGCAGGCTGATCCCAACCTCATCTCCCTTTTTCCAACCCTTGGCACAGGATTCGATCTGTCTGGTTTTGCTAAGTCACCTCTTCATCGTGGCCCCAGGGCCCAAGTACCTGCTTTGGGATCACAGGTGCTTCAATGATTCTGCAGCCTGATCCCAACCTCATCTCCCTTTTTCCGACCCTTGGCATAGAATTTGGCCTCTTTGGTCTTGCAAAGTCACCTCTCACTCACCCATCTGCCATTCAGCTTCCAAAAAATGTATGCTCTTCTCTGCTTCCTTCGTCTTCCCATTCTTCTGTGCTTAGGACTTTGGAACAAAAATCCTTCCCTATGCTTTTTGTAAGGTTTCAGCAGGGAGCCGACACAGGTATGTGGGCTCACTGAGCTTTCTTTTTTCAATGTTTTATTTTTATTTATTTGCTTATTTTGAGATGGAGTTTCACTCTTGTTGCCCAGGCTGGAGTGTGATGGCACAATCTTGGGTCACCGCAACGTCCGCCTTCTGGGTTCAAGGGGTTCTCCTGACTCAGCCTCCTGAGTAGGTGGAATTACAGGCACCCACCACCACGCCCAGCTAATTTTTGTGTTTTTAGTAGAGACAGGGTTTCACCATGTTGGCCAGTATGGTCTCGATCTCTTGACCTCATGATCTGTCCACACTGGCCTCCCAAAGTGCTGGGATTACAGACATGAGTCATCACACACGGCCGTTTTATTTTATTCTTTTCTGCCGACAGGGCTTTTCCGTGTTTCCCAGGCTGCTCTCAAACTCCTGGGCCCAAGGGATCCTCCTGCCTTGACCTTCCAAAGTGCTGGAATTACAGGTGTGAGAGCCACTGTGTCTGTAATCCCAGCACTTTGGGAGGCTGAGGCGCACAGATCACGAGGTCAAGAGATTGAGACCATCCTGGGCAACATGGTCCTACCACGTGAGGACACAGCCAAGAGGGTGCTGTCTTCATGAATGGGATGAGTGCTCTCAGAAAAGGGACCCCAGAAGGTGGCACCCAAACCAGGAAGACAGCATCTCCAACCAGGAAGTGGGTCCCCACCATGCACTAGATTGATCACACCTTGGTCGTGGAGTTCCAGCCTCCAGAACTATGAGGCATAAATATCTGTGTTTCTAAGCCACACGGTTGATGGTGTTTTGCTAAAGGACCCTGAACAGACATAAAGCACGTGTGATCCATAGATGGATGTATGACCAGTATCATGGACTACGTGGCATTCCCTCAAGTTTCTACATTGAGGCCCTAACATGTAGGACCTCAGGATGCAGCTCTGTCTAGATATGGGGGCTCTAAAGGGGTGATTGTGGTAAAATGAGGTCACTAGGGTGGGCTTATAAGCACCCCAATAGGACTGGGGTGCTTATAAAAAGAGATGATGACACAGACACACACAGAGGGACGACCCTGTGGGGACACGGGGAGAAAACAGCATCTCCAAGCCCAGCAGAGAAACCTCAGGAGGAGCCAGCCCTGCCCACACCTGGATCTCAGACCTCCAGCCTCCAGGACTGTGGGAGAATCAATGTCTGTTGATAAAACTGCCCCATCTGTAATATTTTGCTATGGCAACCCTAGGAGAGTTATACTCTGGTCATGAAATCACTCCTCCTGAGATGCATTTTGCAGTTACTAAGTCAATCAACAAACATCTCTCAAATGCCCAGGATAATATGTGTTAAGTGTTGAATTACAGTCCAGAGACAGAAAGATGAACAGAGTAAACAGGCAAGTTTCCCACGCTGATCATATCCGCAAACACCCAATGACCACACAAACTCACAATCACAGGTTCCAGGGATTAGGATGGTTTTCATCTGTTGCTTGGTTTTTGTTTCCTTGTTTTTTCAGGGAGTGAAGAGGCGTTACAGGGAAACGCACCCACCACGTCCAGAATCTTCAGGCTGCAATGAGCTTGGAGTATTGGGATCATGGAAAAAGGGGGTGCAGGGGTGGGGACACCGTGTTTGGGGGGCTAAGAAGTTTCCTACAACCCCTATATCTGTGTCTCAAGGTCCAGGGAGAATTTATTCCTTGTCTCAGGGAAGAAACAGAAGGAACTGAAGGTGAAGTTTGCCGGTGAACTGGGCCTTAGCCTGGAAGGGTTTCTGGACTCATCTAGAAAATAACTGAAGTGTGAGCCGGTGTTGTTATGAAGTGGGGTGCACACCAGCAGCAAAGGGGCTGGTGTTTACTAAGCAGGGTTACCCATGCGTAGTGAGCTCAGAGTAGCACCTCGGAGGCACTTCTGCAGACCTCGTTATACCTGCTTCTAATTACATTCCCATGTCCTCACAGGGTTGTGTCTGTGTGTGAGCGTCTGTGCCCTCATCTCCTCTTCTTATGAGATGTCTGAGTCCATTTCAGGCTGCTGTCACAGAATACCACACTCTGGGAAGTTTATAAACGTCAGACATGGATTCTCCCACAGTCCTGGAGGCAGGAGGTCTGAGACGAAGGTGTGGGCAGGGCTGGTTTCTCCTGAGGCCTCTCTCCTGGGCTTGGAGATGCTACCTTCACCCCACCTTCTGGGCACCGGGTGTCCTTGGCTTGTAGCCCCATCACTCCAGTGTCTGCCTCCATCTCCATGTGTTCTTCCCCTCTGTGTCTGTAACTTCTCTTCTCTCTCTTAGAAAGATACATGTCATTGCAATTAGGAAGGGGTGCTGGTCACATCCTTCACAGGGTCGTCCCTCTGTGTGTGTCTGTGTCCTCACCTCCCCTTGTTATGAGATGTCTGAGTCCATTTCAGGCTGCTGTCACAGAATACCATAGACTGCGTGGCTTATACACAACAGACACTGATTCTTCCACAGTCCGGGAAAGCAGCATTAACATACCCAAGACTGGGGAATTGATTGATTCATTGATTGATTGAGGTGGAGTCTCGCTCTGTAGCCCAGGCTGGAGTGCAGTGGTGTGATCTGGGATCACTGCAACCTCTGCCCCCCACCCTCCCTGGGGTTCAAGCGATTCTCCTGCCTCAGCCCCCCGAGGAGCTGGGATTATAGGCATCCGGCTCATTTTTGCAGTTTTCATAGCGACAAGGTTTCACCATCTCGGCCAGGCTGGTCTCGAACTCCCAACTTTGCGATCCACCCACCTCAGCCTCCAAAAGTGCTGGGATTAGAGGCATGAGTCACCACATCCAGTATGGAATGAGTAATTTATAAAGGAGAGAAGTTTAGTGGATTCACAGTTCCACATGGCTGGGAGAAAATCTCGTAATCATGGCGGAAGAGCAAGGGACATCTTACATGCCAGCATTTTGCGATCACTAAGTCAATCAACAAACATCTCTTAAGGAGGAGCCAGCAAAGGGAGGTGCAAGAAGAGAATGAGAGCCACGTGGAAAGAATTTTCACTGATAAATCCATCAGATATCAGGACACTTATTCACTACCATGAGAACAGTAAGGGGGAACTGCCCCCGTGATTCGATTATCATCCACAAGACATGGGAATTTGGGAGCTACAATTCAAGATGAGATTTGGGTGGGGACAGTCCCAAACTGTATGACTGAGAGCTTCTTCTGCACTGGATGTGTCTCAGGTAGTCCTCAGCCTGGTCCAGTGTCTGAGTCCTGCCTTTACTTTCAATTCCTGGTGTTTACCTCACGGGTGTGAGAATGACATATTCTGGCTTAAAAGAACATTAGCTGCTATGTGGGGGATGATTGGAAGAAGTCTTCAAGAATGGGAGTTGGGTGTGAACAAATTGGGGACCTGCCATCTCCATGGGAGCGCATGGAGTGACTGAGGCTTGAATGAGGGTAGCAGCATCTGAGAGAGAAGAGGAAGACAATCTAATGCAGACCTTTAATAATGCTTGGCATGTAGACACCACGGAGTACTATGCAGCCATCAAAAAGGATGAGTTCATGTCCTCTGCAGGGACAGGGATGAAGCTGGAAATGGTCATTCTCAGCAAATGGACACCAGAACAGAAAACCAAACACCGCATGTGCTCACTCATAAGTGGGAGTTGAACAAGGAGAACACATGGACACAGGGAGGGAAACATCACACACCGGGGTCTGTTGGGGGGTGGGGGGCTGGGGAAGGGATATCAGGGGGTGGGGGGATTGGGGAGGGAGAACATTAGGAGAAATACCTAATGTAGATGATGGGGGGATGGAGGCAGCAAACCACCATGGCATGTGTATACCTGTGTAACAGTCCTGCATGATCTGCATAGAGAAAATCGCCAGATGCTTTATTTTTTTCCTCTTTTTTTTCTTTCTTTCTTTCTTTTTTTTTTTTAGGGCTGAATCTCACTCTATTGCTCAGGCTGGAGGGCAGTGGAATGATCTCAGCTCACTGAAACCGCCACCTCCTGGGTTCAAACAATTCTCCTGCCTACACCTCCCACGGACCGGGCACTACAGGTGCACACCACCATGCCCACCTCATTTTTCTGTACTTTGAGTAGAGACAGGGTTTCACCATGTTGTCCAAGCTGGTCTTGATCTCCTGGCCTCAAGTAATGCATTTATCTCAGCCTCCCAAATTGCCGGGATTACAGGCATGAGCCACAGCACCCAGCCCATGGTACTTTAAGGTTGAGGTAATGAGGACCGTAGCTACACACACGACAAACCCAAGAATACTGCGTGGAAACTGGGCCAAAGAGTGCATCGTGAGAAGGTTATGATGCCTCAGTTTCTATTGTTCTTAGGCAAAGACAAGGAAAAGTTATAGACACATCAGATCTCTCATGCGGAGGAGGAGAGGTCAAGTGTATGGGCTTCCTAATCCTGTGTAGAAT
>NW_016107987.1:244655-245451 GCF_001604975.1 Cebus imitator
ACCTGTAGGATCTGTGCTAATGACACCCTCCCACCTGTGGGATCTGTGCTAATGACACCCCCCTACCCGTAGGATCTGTGCCTACAGAGATCTCCACTCATAGGTCACTGTGAAGATTCTGGAAAACAGCCTCAGATGTCAGCAAACACCCCCCTACCATGTAGTATCTCACCCTCACCTGACAAATTCCCTTTTGGTGACAGACACAGTTAAGGTCACCTCTAAGAAGCACGGCAAAATAAGTTTTTCAACCTTCTCTGATGCGTTTCTGCTGCCTTGGTAGGGACGGAAGCTGGGTCTTAATCTCACTAAATGCCATCTAGAGAGTGAGGGAGTGAATCTGCATAATTTTTATCTGCATAAGAAAGATACCTTATGAAATGCTAATGAAGAAGGTGGAATCTTTAATGAGGATTACAATTAGGGACAAATAATTAAATGCTTACCTTTTTTTTCTTTTTTGATTCTTTGAACATCAGCCTCATAGCTGTCTGCCCTGATAAAATATGGCACAGGGAAGACAAATTGGAAGCGTGGGCTGAAAATGCAGCCTCTGGGCTGATGAGACCCTTCTCACTTTATGGACTCCTCACAAAGGGAAGGGGAGGTCCAGTGTATTGAGGTCCTGGTCCTGTACAGCCTCTGGGCTGCTGAGACCCATCTCACTTCATCTATTACTCATACAAGGAAGAAGATGTGACGTGTATTGAGTTCATAGTCCTGTGCATGCTCTGGGCTGGTGACACACTCATTACTTCATGGATTCCTCACACAGGGAAGGGGAGGTCCAGTGTAT
>NW_016107987.1:246001-253849 GCF_001604975.1 Cebus imitator
GAAGGTGAGGTCAAGTGTATCGAGGTCCTGGTCCTCTGCAGATTCTGGGCTGGTCACATCCTTGTTAATCCATGGATTCCTCACAACGTGAAGGTGAGGTCAAGTGTATCGAGGTCCTGGTCCTCTGCAGATTCTGGGCTGGTCACATCCTTGTTAATTCACGGATTCCTCACAATGTGAAGGGGAGGTCCAGTGTATTGAGGTCCTGGTCCTGGGCTGGTCACACCCTTGTTAATTCATGGATTCCTCATAATGCAAAGGGGAGGTCAAGTGTATTGAGGTCCTGGTCCTGTGCAGCCTCTGGGCTGAGGAGACCCTTCTGACTTCTTATTTTCCTCCCACAGGGAAGCGGAGGTCAATTGTATTGAGGTCCTGGTCCTGTGCACGCTCTGGGCTGAGGAGACCCTCCTGACTTCATCTATTCCCCACACAGGAAGGAGTCAAGTGTATTGAGGTCCTCGTCCTGCGCAGGTTCTGGGCTGGTGAGACTCCCCCTCACTTCATGGATTCCTCAAATAGGGAAGGGGGGGTCAAGTATATTGAGGTCCTGGTCCTGTGCAGGCTCTCAGCTGATGAGACCTCTTCACTTCATCTATTCGTCGTACAAGGAAGAAGATATCAAGTGTATTGAGATCCTGGTCCTGTGCACGCCCTGGGCTGATGACACCCTTCTCACTTCATGCATTCCTCACACAGGAAAGCAGAGGTCAAATGTGTTGAGGTCCCCGTTCTGTGTAGGCTATGGTCTGGTCATAGCCCCCTCATTTCGTGGATTTATGACATGGAGAAGGAGAGGCCAAGTGTATTGAGCTTAGTGCTGTGCAGACTCTGGGCTGGCGACAGCCTCTTTACGGCATGGATGCCCCGAAGCAATGAAGGACAGGTCAAGTGTATTGAGTTCATCGTCCTGTGCATGCTCTGGGCTGGTGACAGCCTCCCTGCTCCACGAACTCCTCACATCAAGGAAGCTGTCTATTAAGTGTATTAAGGTCATAGTCCTGTACAGTTTGATGTGACCCTGTTTGTATCACTCACTTCTCACAGATGACTTTATCCACCCTGGGTCACCTGCAGTGCTGGGATTAACTCCACCATGGAGTGTTCCTCTCACCTCAGTACATCCTCAGGACACTCACCCCGGCTCTTCTAGAAGGTAGAGGAATTTCAGGAGGAACTTCAGCCTCCAGTAATCCACACACAGGCAAGGTAAGCCTATGAGGTCTTAAATGTAATACCTTGAAGAATGGAATTGGTAAAAATGAAATTGTCCTGGATGCTGTACAAATAGTCTGTGCTCAGTGGCTCTTGCCTGGTCAGGCTGGTTGATGCAACATCAGTACAAGCTTGTCCACTAACTTAGGGAGACAATAGACGGTAAATGTATCCATTAAACAAGAACAGGATGCTATAAAAAAGGAGCATTCAGAGAACAAACAAGAGCCTTTTCTGGAACCATGTATTAAAAACTCAATAGACAGATATTTTGCTTCTAAAATGTTGGAAATAGATGCTCAGTGCTGCAAAGAAAAATCAGGCCTGAGACAAAGGATCTTTCAGCAATGCAGTTTTTACTTCCTGGGCTGCAGGAAGGGGACCGTTGCTAGCCATTATGCCATGAGAGTACAATGAACAAAGAAAAACACACACATTTATCCCTGATGCTTGTGGGGTCGTCCTTCCTGCTGTGTCTGATCTCCGTGGGCTGGAGCCAGACCTCACCATCTAAACTAAAACGCAATGGGCTGACAACTTAAAACTTTTCTAAACAGGTCAAAGCTATGGAGAGCTGGGACACACCTGTGAGCATGTCCAGCACAGGTATCTCAGTTAAAGTACAAAGGCATAGAATGTACTACGTGCCTGTGAGCACGGCGTGTTTAACGGCTACATAGGATACGGCTTCACAGAGAGTTATGAGCATACTCATTCTTGAACAAAAAAGAAAGCTTTAAAAAGGAACTTTTCTGATTTCCACAAAGAGGTTCCAGTCAGGCAGTGGTGGGTATAGCCTGATCCTCAAGGAGATAAGAGGCCAGATAGCGGAGCCCTGTGGCTCTGGGAGTGGGAAGTTTCCCCTGTGAGCTATAAGGGTGGTGGTGAGGACTGCAGATGATGCATGATCACTGTTATCTGAGCAGAGTCAGAGCTGCTTTCAAGCACCCTGTCCTGTAGAAACAAATAAGTAAATAACCCATCTCTAAATTCTATTCTAACCCATCACTAAATTCTATTCTATCTGTAGTCAGGACAGATAGAATAGAGCTCAGCTTTATCCATGTCCCTGCAAAGGACATGAACTCATCCTTTTTTGTGGCTGCATAGTATTCCACGGTGGACATATGGATGAAGCTGGAAACCATCATTCTCAGCAAAACCATCATAGTCACCAAATATATATATATATTCACCAAAGAAATATATATAGTCACCCAATATATATATATTCACCCAATATATATATTCACCAAATATATATATATATAGAGAGAGAGAGAGAGATAGATATCTATATATCTCTATATATCTCTATAGATAATATGTCTATATATAGAGATATAGATATACAGATATATAGATATTTGGTGAATATATATATATATATATATATATGTATCTTTGGTGGTTTATGCAAGCACAGAAAACCAAACACCGCATGTTCTCACTCATAAGTGGGTGCTGAACAGTGAGAACACATGAACACAGGGAGGGGAACATTACACACCGGGGGAGGGAGAGCAGGGGTTGGGGGGCTAGGGGAGGGAGAGCATTAGGAGAAATATCTAATGTAGATGACGGGGGGACAGATGCAGCAAACCACCATGACACATGTATACCTATGTAACCATCCTGCAAGATCTGCACGTGTGCCCCAGAATTTAAAGTATAATAAAACATTTTTTTAAATAGCATTTAGATCCAGGCTGGGTGCAGTGGTTCACTCCTGTAGTCCCGGCACTTTGGGAGACTGAGGCAGGCGGATTGCTTGAAGGCAGCCTGAGGGATACACACAGACACACACAGAAAAAACCCTAACTCCACCAAAACCACAAAACTCAGCCTTTCCCGGCTGATGCCACGAGCAGAGTCTGACCCACGACTTTATTGTTTGTGAACAAGTGATTATTTTTAATAAGCAGGTGCTCCGTGTTTCTTCGTAGAATAAAGATAGACTCAACGGGCAGATCGTGGTTGTTCACTACGAAGGCAGAAAGAAGCTAAAAGACACTCTCTGTGACTCAGCAACGGTGACAAGCTCAAATATCCTGTGTTTTGGGGGCTGGTTTAACTCGTGCCTGGCCGGGACATACAGATTCCTGAATTAGCAGTTTCCTGATGGGGGATACCTCGATGTTCCTTGGCCTCCCCTCGAAGCAAACAACATATTGTCCAACACACACACACACACACACACACACACACACACACACACACATCAAGACCTCCTCTCAACAGAGACCAGAGACCCTGCCTCAAAAAAAATAAAGGAAAAAAGAATGGACTTGAGATCTCCATGGACACCCTCCAAGGCATCTGTTCAAGCTGGGCGATGGCGAACGGGGCAGTTAACTCTTAACTTCTGAACAGTGACCTCTCCCCCTGCGAGTGCTGCCCTGGCCCTCGGCTCCTGGCTGGGGGAGGGTTAATTGCTAGCAGGTTTACGAAGCGTCTAATTGAACTGGACACGTCGGTGATCTCTGACCCCCAGGCTGTTCCAAAATGTCCCGGACGTGAGGGGGCCTGCAGATTATTTAGTGAGTGTGAGGACTTTGCATTCTTCTGCTTCCTCCATGTGAAAATGGTTAAGCTCAGGGAGATGTCCCACAGCCCCCCGCTTTGTGAAAAGGTGAAATTAAGTTTTGCACGGAGCCTCGGAGGACAGAGTCTTCATTGATTCTGAAGAAAGCAACTCTCTCCTGCAAAACAACGATAACCTTTTAGAAGCTTTGCAAAGCAAATCTCACACCCCATTAAAAGGCAAATGGTTTTTTTCTTTTTTTTCGTCTCCACACAAGAAAAAGAAACTTTTAAAACACAGAAGGCTATTAATAAATAATGGAGCTCTTTTCTTTTTTATTTTTTATTTTTTTAATATAGGAAAGGCCTGACATCAAAGGGAGGCCTTAAAGTATATCAGACACGGCGTGTGGAAGCCAGGGCCTTAATTGTGAACGCAGAAAGGGTCTTGTTTTTATTACCTGCACAAAAGATATTTTATTGTCTGTCACATTGTAATTTGATTTTAAAAGGAATAGAAAAAACCTGACATTTTCCTGAGTCCGTAACACTGCAAAAAATAAAAATAAAAAAAAAAAAACAACCCAACAGCAAAACAAGAAAACCAGAGAAACAAAACGATTTCACACAGAGAAATGCCTTCGCCCAGAGAATTCTCTGCAGCAGAAATTTTCAATGTACTGAGGGGAGCCTCGGTCATTTTCTGTGACCATGCTTGTCTTTAAATAAAAGAGGAAAGCCGGGCACAGTACGTCACGCCTATAATCCCAGCACTTTGGGAGGCTGAGGCTGAGGCAGGCGGATCACTAGGTCAGGAGTTCAAGACCAGCCGGGCCAACACGGTGAAACCCCGTCTCTACTAAAATACAGAAAGTTAGCCGGGCGTGGTGGCGCACACCTGTAATCCCAGCTCCTTGGGAGGCTGAGGCAGGAGAATCGCTTGAACCCAGGAGGTGGAGGTTGTGGTGAGCCGAGATCATTCCGCTGCACTCCAGCCTGGCAAAACAGAGAGACTCTGTCTCAGAATAAATGAATAAATAATAACAAATTACAATAGTGACTTAGTACGCTTCAAACAAGTACTTGACTTCTTAGAGTCTATATATATATATGTTCATATATATATATATTCATATATATATGTTCATATATATATATTTTGTAAATATGTATATCTTTGGTGAATATATATATATATCTTTGGTAAATATATATATATAGTTGGTAAATATATATATATTTATTAAATATATATTTATTAAATATAATAAATATTATATATTTACCATATATATATCTTTGGTAAATATATATATATATCTTTGGTGAATATATATATATATTTGTGAATATATATATGTGGTGAAAATATATATATATCCGGTGAATATATATATATATCTGTTGAATATATATATATCTCTTTGGTGAATATATATATCTCTTTAGTGAATATGTATATGTTTGGTGAATATATGTCTATGTCTTTGGTGAATATATGTCTATGTCTTTGGCGAATATATATATGTTTGGTGAATATCCTGTGAAGAGCTTCAAACACCTTGGTGATCAGCACATGGGAAGACAGAGGGTAAAGCGAAGCACACCCCCGTCTCCTGAGATTCTGGATGTCAGGAAGCGTTTCCAGGGGGAAGAATCATCACGTTGTTTATTACTAGGTCGATGGCGAAATCACGGCATCTGTCATTTGGACCCGAATGGCAAACGTAACTTTGCCAGGACTTTGACACCAGCTTTCTCTGCCCGGCATTCCGAAACGTCTCAGAAGAGAGGGATGTCCCAGCTTTGTTAGGGACCTGTCTGCCTGGCCTGGAAGTTTCTGGAAGGCTTACACTGACGCACAGCACGTGGCGTGGATGGCATGTTGGGGATGCCTTTGTCATTCACCCCCCAGATGCAGCCATCTGTGTCTGTAACCTAATGGATTTCTTTTTTCTTATCTTTCTTCTGTGTGGATAGAGAGTGGACTTTCCTGAGTATGGGGTTGGATCAAACAGGTGTTGTCTCTTCAGCTGGGTTCCCGGGGAGGCTCTGAGTCTCCATGGAACCTAAAAGAGCTACGCTGTCTGCCCACGTGTTCACCCTCCCGGGAAACCCAGAGCAGAGAGGACCACCAAGGCACATCCAACCAACAATCTGAGGGGTTATTGGTGAGCAATCACCACCTGCTCACGGCGCCTCTCACCTTAGACCTTTCCAGAGTATTCCAGGAATGCTGTTCTGGCCCTCATTTTCCTCCTTCTCATGCTTCTCTGGTTACAAAATATATATTTGTAAATAGAGATAAATATGGTCAATTTATATATTTTAAATATATACAAATATGGTAAGTATATATATTTGGTAAATATATTCATGAAATATGTATATTTCATGAAATGTGTATGTTTCGTGAATATATTTACATTTAGTAAACATATATATGACTGTAAGTATATATATAATTGGTAAATTTATATATAATTGGTAAATATATAGTTGGTAAATATATATACTTGTTAAATATATATATTTGGTAAATATATATACATATTTACTATGCACATATTATATTTGGTAAATATATATATATACATATTTGGTAAATACATATATATTTGGCAGCTATGTATCATTGGTAAATATATATATAATTAGTATATACATATAATTGGTAAATATATATACATATTTGGAAAATACATATATATTGGGTAAATATATATAAACATATTTGTAAATATACGTATACATATTTAGCAAATACATATATTTGGCAAATATATATATTATTTGCTTATATATATATAATATATATATATTTTACCAAATATATTTGGTTATATATATTTGGTATACGTGTCTGTGTGTGTGTGTGTGTGTGTGTATAAAACCAAATAAATATATATATATATTTTTACCAAATATATTTGATTATATATATTTGGTAAATATATATATATATATATTTGGTTTTATATATATATATATATATATATATATATATATATATACAGAGAGAGAGTGACAGAGTAAATTGGTAAACATATAGTTGGTAAATATATATATTTGGTAAATATATATATACATATTTACTAAGTACATATATTTGGTAAATATATATATACATATTTGGTAAATACATATATATTAGGTAAATACATATCATTGGTAAATATATACATAATTAATATATACATATAATTGGTAAATATATATACACATTTGGTAAATACATATATATTTGGTAAATATATATACATATTTGTAAATATATATACATATTTGGTAAATACATATATTTGCTAAATATATATATTATTTGCTTATATATATAATATATATACATATTTTACCAAATATATTTGGGTATATATATTTGGTATGTGTGTGTGTGTGTGTATATATAGGTATATACATATATATAACCAAATAAAAATATATATATATTTTTTTACCAAATATATTTGGTAAAATATATATATATATATATATACATTTGGTTTTATATATATATATATAGAGAGAGAGAGAGAGCCTCACTCTGTCCCCCAGGCTGGAGTGCAGTGGTGCGATCTCAGCTCACTGCAACCTCCGCTCCCGGGTTCAAGTGATTCTCCTGCCTCCCGAGTAGCTGTGATTCCAGGCGCCCGCCACCACACCCAGCTAATTTCTGTATTTCTCATAAACACAGGATTTCCCCCACGATGGCCAGGCCGATCTCGAACTCCTGACCTCAGGGGATCCACCCGCCTCAGCCTCCGAAAGTGCTGGGATCACAGGTGTGAGCCACCGCGCCAAGGCCAATAACTTTTATTTATTTGCAGAGATTTTAAATCTCATCACCTCTCTAAAAAATCAAATTTGTGTTTCTACGTTCACCCCACGGAACCTTCTGTCCTTACAGACGGTCGTGCAGAACGTTTCAACAATCACAGGTCACGCACTCGTGCGTCTGCCCGTGCTCATCTCCGCTGTAACCAGAGCGTGCTGACCACACACCCTGTGTTTTTCCAGACAGTGTCTCCCTGTTTTGGGGGGTAAGTCGAAGTCCCCGGGAAAGCTGAGGGCAAAGGTCATCAAACGTGGTTTTCTTCTCTCTCCTTCCTCCCT
>NW_016107987.1:255419-259420 GCF_001604975.1 Cebus imitator
CCTCCCTTCCCCTTCCTTCCTTCCTTCGTTCCTTCCTTCCTTCCTTCTTTCTTTCTTTCTTTCTTTCTTTCTTTCTTTCTTTCTTCCTTTTCCTTCTTTCTCTTTCCTTCCTTCCTTCCCTCCTTCCTTCTCTCCTTCCTTCTTCCTTTCTTTATTCTTTCCTTCCTTCCTTCCTTCCTTTTTTTTTCTCTCTCTCTTTCTTTTCCCTTTCTCTCTTTCTTTCTTTCCTTTCTTAAAATTGTGCTTTAAGTTCTGGGTCCACGGGCAGCACGTGCAGGTTTGTACGTAGGTGCACACGTGCCGTGGTGGTTTGCTGCGTCCATCCCCCATCATCTACATGACGTATGTCTCCTAATGCTCTCCCTCCCCCATCCCCTACCCTCTTCTATCCCTCCCCTAACCCCCACCCCCTGCTGTCCCTCACTTAACCCCTCACCCCCCTACAGGCCCCAGTGTGTGATGTTCCCCTCCCCGTGTCCGTGTGTTCTCATTGTTCAACTCCCACTTACGAGTGAGAACACACAGCGTTTGGTTTTCTGTTCTTCTGTCAGTTTGCTGAGAATGACGGTTTCCACCTTCATCCACGTCCCTGCAGACGACGTGAACTCCTCCTTTTTCATGGCTGCATACTATTCCATGGTGTCCGTGTGCCACCTTTTATTTATCCGGTCTGTCACGCACGGGCATGTGGCTCGGTTGCAAGTGTTTGCCGCTGTGAGCACCGCCGCAACGAACATACGTGTGCGTGTCTGAGTCACTGCAAAGCGGAACCTTGGCGGGATGCAAAACCATCGTGACAATGGCAGGGCTGTCCTCCCAAAGAGGGGAGCAAACCAGAACCAGATCAAGGGCGGAGTTCCTGCAGGTGGCCTCTGCGGGTCCTGGCTGTGGTGTTGGGAGAAACCGTGATCTCCAGGGAACTCTGGTACGATCAGAGCTTCAGCTTATGGGAGTCAGGCCTCTTTGTGTCTATCCCGGCCCCAGTTCGTGCCCTCGGGAGCATCTAGGTCTTAAAACGTTTTCGCTCCCAGAGCAGGCTGGTCCTGGCCTCTCCCTCTAACAGACCTGATTATCGGAAAACGTTCTTTGCAGTCCATTCCCCGAAGCTCGGTCCTTCTCTTCCACGATGCCAGCCGGCTGTCTCGAAAGGGACGGCTCTCATCTCCGTCCGTCCACACGGCAGAGCAGATGAAAGTAATTTTGTGCTCAACTGTGTATAAGTAATTAGGCTCGCATGTAAAAGAGGTATTTATGCAGCGGTTCTGAACCAGGCAGGCTCCCTGCCCACGGAGTCATCACGGCCCACCCTCTTCCGCGGAAGGTACACGTTATGCATTTAACATGAGCTGCGCATATTAACATAACCTGGCCATCAAAGCCTCCTGGATTGCCTGTCTTCCTTTTCATGTAGCGGGCTGGAATTCCCCAGAAATATAATAATTTGAAAACGGGGCAATGGTGATTTGTTTCAGCTGTAATTTGTTAATTTTTTTTTTTTTCTCTGTCTGTCTCTCTCCTTTGTTATTTGGCTGTCAAAGACCCAGGGATGGTGGGGTCTTCCCTGTGTACAGGCAGGTGTTCTCTCTGCAGGACGAGGTGGGTTTTAATATGAGGAGGGGTCTCCGGGCTGCGCACGTACAGGGCGCACGCCTTCATCTTGTTAATTAGGAGTTCAGGGGGACAGCTGCATTTTGCTAAGTGAGTCCTGAGCAGAGAACCAGACGCAGAGTACGTGCTGTTCGGACCCCCACGGCGGCCGCTGAGGAAGGTGTGTGTGTGTCGTCTGGTCCTTCCAAAACCGGTGCTAGGGATTCCATGCCCACTGGCGGTTGTGTGTTCTGTGCCAGCAAGGAGGCTGCACGGCTTGAATCTGAAATGAGAGTGGAAAAAAGAACCAGCCGGGCTCAGTGCCTCACGCCTGTCAGCCGGCACTTTGGGAGGCCGAGATGGGTGGATCACGAGGTCAGGAGTTCGAGACCAGCCTGGCCAACATGGTGAAACCCCGTCTCTACTAAATATACAAAACTTGCCAGCCATGGTGGTAAACACCTGTCATCCCAGCTACTCGGGAGGCTGAGGCAGGAGAATCGCTTGAACCCGGGAGGTGGAGGTTGCGGTGAGCTGAGATCTCACCACTGCACTCCAGCCTGGGTGACAGAGCAACACTCTGTCTCAAAGTAATAATAATAATAAAATAAATAATAATAAAATATCTGTCTTTTTTTACTTTGAGAGGCAGTTTTGCTCTTGTTGTCCAGATAGGCGAATCACCTGAGGTCAGGAGTGCAAGACCAGCCTGGCCAACATGGTGAAACCCCGTCTGTACTAAAAATATAAAAACTAGCCGGGCGTGGTGGCGGGTGCCTGGAGTCCCAGCTACTCGGGAGGCTGAGGCAGGAGGATCGCTTGAACCCGGGAGGCGGAGGTTGCAGGGAGCTGAGGTTGCACCACTGACCTCCAACCTGGGTGACAGAGTGAGACCCCATGAAAGGAAGAAAGAAAAAGAAAGAAAGAAAGAAAGAAAGAAAGAAAGAAAGAAAGAAAGAAAGAAAGAAAGAAAGAAAGAAAAAAGAAGAAGAAAGAAGAAGAAGAAGAAGAAGAAGAAGAAGAAGAAGAAGAAGCAGCAGCAGCAGCAGAGGAGGAAGAGGAGGAAGAAGAAGATGAAGAAGAAGAAGAAGAAAAGAAGAAGAAGAAGAAGAAGAAGAAGAAGAAGAAGAAGAGGAAGAAGAAGAAGGAGGAGGAGGGAAGGAGGGAAGGAAGGAAGGAAGGAAGCAGGGAAGGAGGGAAGTAAGGGAGGAAGAGAAAAAGAGAGAAAGAAAGAAGAAGGGTCCGATACGAGAGGTGGGCAGCCGTAAGGTGTTACAGCTGACCGAAGCTGGACAGACTCAGGTGGAGACAAAGCGACTTTGGACCTTGGCGTCGGCAGCACCTGAGCCTGCCTGTGTCCGTTCTGCACGGATCCCACCCTCTCCCTGCTTCCTCCTGCTGCTCCCCCAGAACACAGCAGGGCCATCCCGAAATCTAAATAAATCAAAGAGAAGAGAATCCAGGGAACGTCTGTAGCACTCCCTCCGGCTGCGGGACAGGCGGAGGCAGAAGATTTTCCAGCGTCCAGCTCAGCCCAGGGGCAGCTCAAGGGGGACCGCGTCACCCCGGCCTGTGGGCTGTGTCTGTCAGCTCTGCTGGCTGCTGGGCAGGCTCAGAAAGACAAGGACAGCAGGCCTGCCCTCTCTCCTTTGTACGGGGCTGCGCTCTGCCTTCCAAGGGGTACCCCGGGTCCCTCTCCTCAGAATTCAGTCATCAGAAACAGTCCAGTCCTGGAGGTCCCAAAAGGAGAGGACTGGTGCCTCCACGGAGACCCCTGCCCCTGACCAGGACCCTTCATACCATCAGCCAAGGGCAGTCCCAGGGCAGGGGCGGAGGCCTCGCACGGGGGAAGCCAGCGGCTCCTGCTCTTCTTCCCGAAAACAAGGGATCCCCTTGTTCACAGGCGCAACAATCACAGGCCCGCCCCTGCGGCTTGAGGGATATTCTCAGCTGAAGGCAACTGAGGAAAGAACTTTCTCTCCCATCTGCCCAATAGGAGGATGTACATTCCCATTTGTACAGGTGTATTCGGGTTCTCTAGACAGCACGGTAATAGGGGATACATGTATGTGTCGTATTAGACACACAGGTATTGTATAGATAGAAACTCGTATATACATACATATGTCAGACACATATATCCCATTACCTCTCTATATATGTGTGCTTTAGGCATATCTAACTATATGTACTTATATATACAGTCTTTACATATAGAAAATATACATTATATGACACATTGTATATAGTACTATAGAAAATAGTGACATATACCAGGCACTGTACCGTATATATAACTACAGGTGGGAAGGTCCCTGCAGGTGGTCAGGTGATCAGATCTCAGGTGGGAAGGTCCCTGTAGGTGGTCAGGTGATCAGGTCTCAGGTGGGAAGGTCCCTGTAGGTGGTCAGGTG
>NW_016107987.1:259768-262811 GCF_001604975.1 Cebus imitator
GTCCCTGTAGGTGGTCAGGTGATCAGATCTCAGGTGGGAACGTCCCTGTAGGTGGTCAGGTGATCAGATCTCAGGTGGGAAGGGTCCCTGTAGGTGGTCAGGTGATCAGATCTCAGGTGGGAAGGGTCCCTGTAGGTGGTCAGGTGATCAGATCTCAGGTGGGAACGTCCCTGTAGGTGGTCAGGTGATCAGATCTCAGGTGGGAAGGNCAGGTGGGAAGGGTCCCTGTAGGTGGTCAGGTGATCAGATCTCAGGTGGGAACGTCCCTGTAGGTGGTCAGGTGATCAGATCTCAGGTGGGAAGGTCCCTGTAGGTGGTCAGGTGTTCGGATCTCAGATGGGGAAGGTCCCTGTAGGTGGTCAGGTGATCAGATCACAGGTAGGGAAGGTCTCTGCAGTTGGTCAGGTGTTCAGATCACAGGTGGGAAGGTCCCTGTAGGTCGTCAGGTATTCAGATCTCAGGTGGGAAGGTCCCTGTAGGTGGTCAGGTGTTCGGATCTCAGATGGGGAAGGTCACTGTAGGTGGTCAGGTGTTCAGATCACAGGTGGGAAGGTCCCTGCAGGTGGTCAGGTGTTCGGATCTCAGATGGGAAATGTCCCTGTAGGTGGTCAGGTGTTCAGATCTCAGGTGGGAAGGTCCCTGCAGGTGGTCAGGTGATCAGATCTCAGGTGGGGAAGGTCCCTGTAGGTGGTCAGGTGATCAGATCTCAGGTGGGAAGGTCCCTGTAGGTGGTCAGGTGATCAGATCTCAGGTGGGGAAGGTGTCTGCAGTTGGTCAGGTGTTCAGAACTTGGTGCAGGACAAGGAAGAAGGAATTTGATGGTTTCGGCCGGTCCTCAGAGATCCCAGCCTCCGGCCGGGATGACCTCCCTCAATCCGTCTTCATAACCAGGTTCAAGGGCAGAGGGCATCTCCCAGGTGACTTCCCACGGTGCAGAAGCACGTGTGGATGCTGCAGAACGTTTTCTGCCCCGTAAAGATCAAGGATAGCCACGCTTTCTCTTCTCGACCTTCTCCCACACCCAACAATCCAGACCCCAAAACACATCCTGTTCTACATGAGCACCTCACTTCTAAACAGGGACACCAAGTAGGGAGCCTGAACCCTTCCAACATTTAGCCTTTTTGGGTATGTACCAAAAATAGCCGAAAACGAATGTTCAAACAAAAACCTGGACACGAATGTTCACAGCGCCATGACCCACAATCATTCAAAGCTGGGACCAACCCAGGAGTCCACTGCCAGGTGAATGGGTCAATGGAATGTGTTCTGTCCACACCGTGGAATATTATACAGCCATGAAAAAGGAATGAAGCTTTAACGCCGGCTGAAGCACGGATGGACCTTGAAGACATCATGCTCCGTGACAGAAGTCTGACACCAAAGCACAGATATTGGAGGATTCCGTTACGTAAAAATGTCCAGAAGAGGCAAATCCACAGAGACAGAAAGCACATTGTGTGGGATCATGATGTGTGGTGACAAAAACGGTGACGCACACAGAGACGCACACATAAACACACATGCACAGACACACACACACGCAGACACACACACAGACACACAAAGATGCACACACAGACGCAGACACACACACAGACACATACAGACTCACCCACCCACAGACACACACACAGAGACACACAGACATATACAAACATACAGACACAGACACACACAGACACAACACACACAGACCATAAACACACATACAGACACATACACAGAAACATACACACACACACAAAGATGCACACGCAGACACAGACACATAGAGACCACAGACACACAGAGATACACACCCTCAGACATAGACACAGACACACACAGACCACAGACACACACACAGTCACACACACAGACACACCCCCCCACAGACACACACAGGCACACCCATAGACACACCCACCCACAGACACACAGAGACACGTGCACACAGACATACACACACACAGAGACACACAGACATATACACACATACAGACACAGACCCACACACACACATACAGATACACACACAGACACAGACACACAGACACAGGTATACCTACCCACAGACAGAGACACACAGACACACACACACACACATACACACACATACACAAACACACAGACATACACACACAGACACACAGACACAGAAAAACCCACCCACACACACAGACACACACACCTCCACAGAAACAGACACAGACACACACAGACACACACACACACACACAGACACAGACACACAGACACAGAAAAACCCACCCACACACACAGACACAGACACACACACACAAACAGACACACACAAACACACACACACACACAGACACAGAAAACCCCACCCACACACACGGACACAGACACACACACCTCCACAGACACACACACAGACACAGACACACACAGACACACACACACAGACACACACACACACAGACACAGAAAAACCCAGCCACACACACAGACACAGAGACACACACCTCCACAGACACACACACAGACACAGACACACACAGACACACACAAACACACACACAGAGACACAGACACAGAAAAACCCACTCACACACACAGACACAGACACACACACCTACACAGACACAGACACACACACCTCCACAGACACACACACAGACACACACAAACACACACACACAGACACAGACACAGAAAAACCCACACACACACACAGACACAGACACACACACTTCCACAGACACACACACAGACACACACAAACACACACACACAGACACAGGCACACAGACACAGAAAAACCCACCCACACACACAGACACAGACACACACACCTCCACAGACACACACACAGACACAGACACACACACACGGACACACACAAACAAACACACACACAGACACAGACATACACAGACACAGACACACAGACACAGAAAAACCCACCCACACACACAGAGACACAGACACACACACCTCCACAGACAACACACAGACACAGACACACACAAACACACACACACAGACACAGACACACACACCTCCACAGACACACACACAGACACACACAAACACA
>NW_016107987.1:263036-266682 GCF_001604975.1 Cebus imitator
ACACACACACACAGACACAGGCACACAGACACAGAAAAACCCACCCCCACACACAGACACAGACACACCTCCACAGACACACACACGGACACACACCCTCAAAGGTGACCCCGGGTCAAACCCCTTTCCCTCCCTGCAGAGCGGGCCGTGCCCACGGCGTCCTCGGCCACCCCGGCTCCGCCGCCTGGCCCGGGTGATCAGGGTCCCCGGCGCCGACGGGTGACGGCCCTCAGCCCCCTTCCCTCATGTCGACCTCGTCATAAACAATCAGGTCGCGTTACAGCCATTTCTCTGCTTGGCGGGAATCAGGGTGACGTGCACCCAGCCCTTGGCCCCCTAATCGCAGGCTTGGTAACATTCCAGAATTTTCCGCCTCTTACTGTTCTGTCAAAGTGCTTAACAAGTCTAAATCCTTAATGGCTTTGGAGAAACCACAGGTAACGTCGGGTTACACGCCGAAATCCTGTTGGCCATGTGACCGGTTTCCCCGCCAATGTCCCTCATCTGGTTCTGTTTTTTCACTTCCTCTCTTAGGGTGGAGACCGCATTTGTGCAGGACTTTGGAACCCTCTGCGTAGGAGGAGCTAAGGCGGTTCTTTTTTTAAAATTTAATTTAATTTAATTCAATTTATTTATTTTTAAGACGGTTCTTTTTTTAATTTTATTTATTTTTATTTTATTTATTTATTTTTAAGATGGGGTTTCACCAACTAAGACGGTTCTTTTTATTTTATTTTATTTATTTTTATTTTATTTTATTTTATTTATTTATTTTTAAGATGGGGTTTCACCATGTTGGCCAGGCTGGTCTTGAACTCCTGACCTCAGGTGATCCGCGCACCTCGGCCTCTCAACGTGCTGGGATGACAGGCGTGAGCCACCGCGCCCGGCTCAGTTATTTTTAACTGTTTACATAAATTGATCTCTAGCTATTCATTTAAAAGTAGTATATTGGTCTATTCGAAAGAGTCAATTGCAAAGTGCTGGGATGACAGGCGTGAGCCCCCGCGCCCGGCCATCAGACATGCAGAGCTCACGGGCGTGGGTTTGCCACACGGTCACTTCTGCGTCTCCACTCATCAGAAAACACGCAGACTTCAAGATCGAATTCAGAAGGCGTTGTGCGTGTATACCAACCGCTTTCCAGAAAAAAAAAAAAAAAAAAAAAAAAACTGCTCCTGAAATGTAAAAAACCCGCAGAAAAAAAGGAACACCAGACTACCAAAAATAAATGTCCTGCTCATGCTCTGCTCTCACTCGGAAAAAAATAAATAAATAAGATAACAGGTATGATTGCACACATTCCCAAACAAAACAAAATGTCAAAATATTTAGTGACAGGTGCACTTGGTCAAATGAAGCTCACTTGACCAGGAGCGGTGGATCGTACGTGTAATGTTTGCTCACACCTGCAATCCCAGCATTTTGGGAGGCCAAGGAGAGAGGGTTACCTGAGGTCAGGAGTTCAAGACCAGCGTGGCCAACATGGTGAAACGCTGCGTGTACTGAAAATACAAAAATTAGCCGGGCGTGGTGGGGGGCACCTGTCATCCCAGCTACTCGGGAGGCTGAGGCAGGAGAATCCCTTGAACCCGAGAGGCGGAGGTCGCAGTGAGCCGAGATCACCCCACTGTGTCCCAGCCTGGGCTACAGACAGAGAATCCATCTAAGAAAAAAAAATAAATAAATTTGATTCTTTTGAAAATCTTCGTGGAATGAAAAGAAAAATTCTTCTTAAAACCAAACGGCGAGGCCGGGTGCGGTGGCTCACGCCTGTCATCCCAGCACTTTGGGAGGTTGACGTGGGTGGATCACCTGAGGTCAGGAGTTCAAGACCGCCCTGGTCAACATGCGGAAAGCCTGCTTCTACTAAAAATACAAAAATTAGCCAGATCTGGGGGTGGGAACCTGTATTCCCAGCTACTGGGGAGGCTGAGGCAGCAGAGTCGCTTGAACCCGGGAGGCGGAGTCTGCGGTGAGCCGAGATCACGCCACTGCGCTCCAGCCTGGGCGACAGAGCGACACTCCATCAAAAAAAAAAAAAAAACACCAAACGGTGGTCAGTAAAACTCATATGTGCCATCTCCACTACATTTTAATCAAATATGTCACAACTTAGTTCTTTATTTAGTCACGTGAGGTTACATCGTCTTATGCTAAGATGGTGTGGGATATCCAAATATTAATTAGCTCTACGTTATGATGAAGATTCCACGGGGGTGGAACCATAGCTTTTTATTTTATTTATTTATTATTTTATTTTTATTTTATTTATTTATTTTATTTTTATTTATTTATTTTATTTTTATTTATTTATTTTATTTTTATTTTATTTATTTTATTTTTATTTTATTTATTTTATTTTTATTTTATTTATTTATTTTATTTTTATTTTATTTATTTTATTTTTATTTTATTTATTTATTTTATTTTTATTTTATTTTATTTATTTATTTTGAGACGGAGTCTCACTCCGTCGCGCGGGCTGGAGTGCGATGGCAAAGTCTCAGCTCACTGCAACCTCCGCCTCCCGGGTTCAAGAGATTCTCCTGCCTCAGCCTCCCGAGTAGGTGGGGTTACAGGCGCCCGCCACCACGCCCAGCTAATTTTTTGTATTTTTAGTAGAGATGGGGTTTCACCGTGTTGGCCAGGCTGGCCTCGAACTCCCGACCTCAGGTGATCCCCCTGCCTCAGCCTCCCAAACTGCTGGGATGACAGGTGTGAGCTCCCAGGCTCCAGAACTGTGAGCAATAAATCCCTGACGCGTGTGGGGTCGTCCTTCTTGCCGAGTCTGAGCTCTGTGGGGTGGAGCCAGACGTCACCATCTAAACTAAGACCCGACTGGCTGACAACTTAAAACTTTTCTAAACAGGTGAAAGCCTTTTCATGGGTGTATAATATTCCACGGCACGAATGGAACACACGGCATCTGTCCGTTCATCCAACAACAGACACGTGGTTTGTTTACACCTTTTGGCTACCGTCAATGTCGGAAATAGACGCTTGGTGCCGCAGAGAAAAATCCACCCTGAGAGAAAGGATCTCTCAGCAACGCAGTTTTTACCTCCAGGGCTGCAAGGAGGGGACCCTCACGGGCCATCGAGCCACGAGAGAACAATGAACAAAGGAAAACACACACATGTATCCCTGACGCGTGTGGGGTCGTCCTTCCTGCCGTGTCTGAGCTCCGTGGGCTGGAGCCAGACCTCACCATCTGAACTAAAACCCAACAGGCTGACAACTTAAAACTTTTCTGAACAGGTGACAGCCACGGAGAGCTGGGACACGCCTGTGAGCACGTCCAGCACGGGTATCTCGGTAAAAGTACAAGGACGTAGAATGTTCTAAGTGCCCGTGAGCACGGCGTGTCTAACGGCTACACAGGAGGGGGCTTCACAGAGTTATTAGCACACATATGATTTAATAAGAAGGGAAAGTTTCCCAGCTAATCATTGTAATTTTAGTAGAGACGGGGTTTCATCATGTTGGCCAGGCTGGTCTCGAACTCCTGACCCCTGATGATCCTCCCCCCAACTCAGCCTCCCAAAGTGCTGGGATTAGAGGTGTGAGTCACCTGGCCCGGCGCCTCAGCGCCTGTTCTAAGCAGACGTGTAGAAATGTTTCCTGGTGAATCTCCAGCCAGCGC
>NW_016107987.1:267207-269020 GCF_001604975.1 Cebus imitator
AAAAAAGCAGAAGAAAGAAAAAAAAAAAAAGAAAAAAGCAAGGGTATTCAGCCAGGGAAACGGAATGAGAACTCGTCATGCAGGAATTTCAACCTGGCCTGGCGTGGGGGGCTCACGCCTGGAATCCCAGCCCTTTGGGAGGCCGAGGCGGGCGGATGACCTGAGGTCAGGAGTTCGAGACCAACCTGGCCCACGTGCTGAAACCCGGACTCTACTAAAAAGACAAAAATTGGCTGGGGGTGTGGTCCCAGCTACTTCCGAGGTTGAGGCGGAAGAATGGGTTGAACCCCGGATCGGACGCTGCAGTGAGCCGAGATCACGCCACCGCACTCCAGTCCGGGTGACAGAGCGAGACTCCATCTCAAAACAAACAACAACAAAAAAATCCGGAGACAACAGATGCTGGAGAGGATGTGGAGAAATAGGAACACTTTTACACTGTGGGTGGGAGTGTAAATTAGTTCAACCATTGTGGAAGACAGTGCGGCGATTCCTCAAAGACGTAGAAATAGAAATTCCATTTGACCCAGCAATCCCGTTACTGGGTATATATCCAAAGGATTATAAATCCTTCTATTATAAAGACGCACACACACGTATGTTCATTGAGGCACTGTTTACAATAGCAAAGACCTGCAACCAACCCGAATCAACCCATCGATGATAGACGGGACATGGAAAACGTGGCACATACACACCGTGGAATACTATGCAGCCATGAAAAAGGATGAGTTCGTGTCCTTTGCAGGGACATGGGTGAACCTGGAAACCGTCAATCTCAGCAAACGGACACAAGAGCAGAAAATGAAACGCCACATGTTCTCACTCATAGGCTGGTGTTGAACAATGAGAACACATGGACACAGGGAGGGGAGTGTCACACACTGGGGTCTGTTGGGGGGAGGCTGATGGAGGGAAAGCAATTGGGGGGAGGTTGCGGATTGATAACATGGGGACAAACGCCAGATGTAGGTGACGGGGGGATGAAGGCAGCAAACCGCCTTGCCATGTGTGCACGTATGCAACAATCCTGCATGATCCGCACGTATACCCCAGAACCTAAACTGAAATAAAACAAAAACCAGGCGCACCCCAAAACAATTGTTCCTGTCACAAAACCCAAACGATCGCACGGGCTGTAGGAAGGCGCGTTGGACTTGATCTCCTGATGTGAGCGGGGCGCTCTCCTGGGTTTGGGGCAGGACCCACTCCGAGAACCCAACTCAAGGGTCCCACACGGATTCCGTTCCTAATCAATGACCCTCCTGTGCTCGCAGACGCCGCGGTTGGTCCGCAGAGTTGACGCACGGTGCCTGCTGCTTTTACGCCTCCCGAATAAGGACTCCCCGGGGACCCTGTGATGCGTCAACAGCATCAATAATGGTGTTTTCTTGTCGCTGGCTCGATTTGCTGCTTAATTTAATAAATGCGGCTCCCACAGAAGGGGGTGTTCGCTTTGATTTTTGCACACACGCGTCCAAGGCACCCGCAGAGCCCCCTGCTCGCTCTCTCTCTCTCTTTTGGTTCTTAATGAAATTGTATTTATTTATTTTTTTTTATCAATTTTTTTATTATGCTTTAAGTTCCGGGGTGCTTGTGCAGAGCGTGCAGGGTTGTTACACATGTAACAGGGTGCTTTGCTGCCTCCATGCCCCGTCACCTACATTAGGTATTTCTCCCGATGCTCTCCCTCCCATGGCACCCCACCCCCTGCTATACCTCCCCAATCCCCCCACTCCCTGCTATCCTTCCCATAGCCCCCCACCCTCTGCTATCCCTTCCCAATCCCCCCATCCCCTGCTATCCCTCCCCT
>NW_016107987.1:269855-271026 GCF_001604975.1 Cebus imitator
TCGATCTCTTGACCTCGTGATCCACCCGCCTCGGCCTCCCAAAGTGCTGGGATTACAGGCGTGAGCCACCGCGCCCGGCCTCTTTTTTTTTTTTTAAATGGGGTGTTGCTGTGTCTGCACATGATCTCAGCTCACTGCAACCACCACCTCCCCGGTTTCACCATGTTGGCCAGGCTGGTCTCGATCTCCCGACTTCATGATCCACCCGCCTCGACCTCCCAAAGTGCTGGGACTTCAGTCATCAGTGACTGCTCCATGCTTGAATGCGTCTGACACCTTCCTACAGGTGTGGCTCCAGCCTTTTCCAGAGAAGGTTTATCAGCAGGTGCAACCTGTGACATGTTCCAGATTCATTCACGGACGGAGATGGCGGCTGCCTTCCTGTGTGAGTTATTGTGAATACTGCACGGATGCACACGCGAAGGCAGGTATCTCTATAAACTGTGGATTTCATTTATTGCCTGGCGCGGCGACTCACGTCCGGTCTGAAGGTTCCTTCCACTCACACGTATCAGAACCGAGAAAGAATGTCCAGAGGCACAGGAACAGCACAAGGAGAAGCAAATGCCAAGACGTAGCGTGTGGCCGGGATGACACGGTCTCCGTAGGAGTCGGAGGTTCTCGCAGTATTTGTTGAAGTGTTTCCGACTCCTGACCTCAGCCTGTGAAAGGGCTGGAATTGCAGGTGGAAAGGAAGGAGGGAAAGAAAAAAAAGGAAGAAGAAGGAAAGAGAAAGGAAGGAATAAGGAAGGAAGGAAGGCAAGAAAGAAAGAAAAAAGAAAGAAGAAGGAAAGAAAGAAAGAAAGAAAAAAGAAAGAAGGAAAGAAAAAAGGAAATAAGAAAAGAAAGGAAGGAGGTAAGGAAGGAGAGGGAAGGAAGGCAAGAAAGAAAGAAAAAAAGAAAGAAGAAGGAAAGAAAGTAAGAAAAAGGAAAGAAGGAAGGAAAGAAACGAAGGAAGGAAGGAAGGAAGGAAGGAAGGAAGGAAGGAAAGAAAGAAAGAAAGAAAGAAAGAAAGAAAGAAAGAAAGAAAGAGAAAGAAAGCAAAAGAAGATAAGAAAGAAAGAAGAGACAGAGGAAGGGAAGGAGGGAAGGAAGGAAGGAGAAGGAAGGAAGGCAAGAAAGAAAGAAAAAAGAAGGAAAGAAAGAAAGGAAAGAAAGAAAAAAGAAAATG
>NW_016107987.1:272216-281340 GCF_001604975.1 Cebus imitator
AGAGAGAGAGAGAGAGAGAGACCCAGAATGTGGCTGAGTACAACAGTTCATGCCTGTAATCTCAGCACTTTGGGAGGCTGAAGCAGAAGGATGGCTTGAGCCCACGAGTTCAAGGCCACCCTGGGTAACATAGTGAGACCCCATCTCTCCAAAAAATGTTAAAAAGTTATCTGGGCATGGTGGCATGCACCTGTGATCACAGCTTCTTGGGAGGCTGAGACAGGAGGATCATTTGAGCCCAGGAGTTTGAGGCTGCAGTGAGCCATGATGGCACCACTGCACTCCAGCCTGGGTGCCAGGGTGAGACCCTGTGTCAATAAATACAAATAAATAAAATGTAAAAAGACCCAGGTACTACGGGAAGTTTATTTCCCTCTATTTCTCAGTCCCAAGGGAGCTGTCCATAATACCTAATGCTCTGCTCCACATAGTCATTCAGGGACCCAGGCTGCTCCAGATGCCCGTGTGTGCATCTGATTTTCTTCCCAGGTGACAAGGTGAGACCCTGTTTCTAAATAAAAATAAACAAAATGTAAAAAGACCCAGGTACTACCAGAAATTTATTCCCTCTGTTTCAGTCCCAAGGGAGCTGCCCATAGTCAGGACCCAATGCTCTGCTCCACGTAGTCATTCAGGGACCCAGGCTGCTCCAGATGCCTGTGTGTCCATCTTATTTTTTTCCTGGGTGACAAGGTGAGATCCTGTCTCTAAATAAAAATAAATAAAATGTAAAAAGACCCAGGTACCACGAGAAGTTTACTTCCCTCTGTTTCTCAGCACCAATGGAGCTGTCCATAGTACCCGATGCTCTGCTCCACACAGTCATTCAGGGACCCAGGCTGCTCCGGTTGCCCGTGTGTCTATCTCATTTTCTTCATGGGCTCCTGGGTCTTCTAGGGTTCCTGCTGGCCAGCAGGACCTAGCATGGGAGATTCCATCCTGAGGCTCAAATCCAGAAGGGGCTACTGTCATTCCTGCTACCTGAAACGCAGCCACTTAAACAATTGCAACCAAAAGTTGGAAGAATCTGACTTTGTTCTTAGAGCGTGAGGAGAAGGAGTGATGGATTTTCACGGACCGCCATTAGCTATGGCCACAGTCTGACTAATCAGATCACTAAAAGACCACTTTCTAAAAAGCATTTGATTTCTATGGCGTGGACTCTGGCTTCAGGACAGCAATAAATCCCAAATTCCACTTTATCTTTATCAAAGGGACACCGAAGATAAACCACCTCCGTCTGCATGTCCTAGGGCACCACTGGCAGCCGTACCGCCAATAGAATCTACCTCTGCCTTCATCAAACCCTGTCCTTTTAAAGGTAACCTGGCATGGGGCCACGAGGTACACCCAAAGATTAATGAGGTTTTGAAGACAGATCACGCGCACAGAGTTCAAGGCTGCAAGCATACGCTTGATGTTATTAGCCGTCGTTTTTAATCAATGCAAGCAAGCTCTTTGCAGTGCAAGTGTCTAGTAAGACGCCTCAGGTACCAAGAGGCCAGAAGGTTGCTTGCGAATATTTATCAAACTCTAATTGAGGAGGTCTCTGTCTGCACCTGCAGATTATACCGGGGAGAACGTGCTTTCTGCAAAGAGGAGAGCTCAAAGAATGGCGATAAGCTGTTGAATTTGGCACCGGGAAACACCAGGAGAAACAAACTCGAGAGAAAATAAAAATACGGAGCAGATGTACATGGAAATTATCTGAGAGTAACAGAAATCCTTTTTGCACGCGTGAGTCAAATAAGGGGAATTTTACGGTGGAAATTGTGGGTGAAGCAGACGCAGGGCTGGGGACTCTGCTCTTCGTGAGTGCATTCTGAATAAGAGGAGATGTGTTTTCATTTTTTATTTTTTTAAATTTTATTATTATTATTATTACTTATTATACTTTAAATTCTGGGGTCCACGTGCAGAACATGCAGGTTTGTTACACGGGTATACACGTGCCATGGTGGTTTGCTGCATCCATCACCCCGTCACCTACATTAGGTATTTCTCCTAATGCTCTCCCTCCCCAATCACCCACCCCCTGCTGTCCATCTCCTTGCCCCCCACACCCTGCTCTCCCACCCCTAGCCCCTACCCCCAGACAGGCCCCAGTGTGTGATGCTCCCCTCCCTGTGTCCATGTGTTCTCATTGTTCAACACCCACTTATGAGTGAGAACATGTGGTGTTTAGTTTTCTGTTCTTGTGTCAGTTTGCTGAGAATGATGGCTTCCAGCTTCATCCATGTCCCTGCAAAGGACATGAACTCATCCTTTTTGATAGCTGCATAGTATTCCATGGTGTCTATGTGCCACATTTTTTTTATCCAGTCTATCCTTGATGGGCATTTGGGTTGGTGCCAAGTCTTTGCTGTTTTGAACAATGCCGCAATGAACATATGTGTGCAGGTGTCTTTATAATAGGATGATATATAATTCACCATATATTTTTAATTAACAAACAATAACTGTGTACATGTATGGGTTACAAGGTGATGTGATACATTTGCATACAGTATTGTATGGCATGCCGTACTTCATAATCGTGGATTGTATATATCAAAAGTGCTTTCAGAAAAACTCCAGCTGCCTTGGCACCACACCCAGCCCCTCGTAGTCTTCAACTCTTTATGCCCAGCCTAAAATATATTTTTCAACTCTTTATGCTGAGAAAATTTAAAATATATGTGAGTGTGTGTATGTCTGTGTGTATATATATGTGCGTGTGTATTTATATGTATGTGTGTGTATATATTTTGTGTGTGTATATCTATATGTATGTGTGTATATATGTGTATGTGTGTATATATATGTATGTGTGTGCATATATGTGTGTGTACATATGTGTGTACACTGTTGGTGGGAGTATAAATTAGTTCAACCATTGTGGAAGACAGTGTGGTGATTCCTAAAAGACCTAGAAATAGAAATTCCATTTGACCCAGCAATTGCATGACTGGGTATATACCCAAAGGATTATAAATTATTCTATTATAAAGACACATGCACACATATGTTGATTGCGGCACGGTTTATAATAGCAAGGACTTGGAACCAATCCAAATGGATGACAGACCGGACAAGGAAAATGTGGCACATAGACACCATGGAATACCATGCAGCCATGAAAAAGGATGAGTTCGTGTCCTTTGTATGGACATGGATGAACCTGGAAACCATCATTCTCAGCAAACTGACACAAGAACAGAAAATCAAACACCGCATGTTCTCACTCATAGGCGGGTGTTGAACAATGAGAACACAAGGACACAGGGAGGGGAGCATCACATACTGGAGTCTATTGGGGGAAAATGCGGGGGGACAGCAGGGGATGGGGAGTTGGGGAGAGAGAGCATGGGGAGAAATAGGTGATGGGGATGGAGGCAGCAAAGCACGTCACGTATGCACCTTTGCAACACTCCTGCCTGATCTGCACATGTACCCCAGAATCTGAGGCACAGATTTAAAATTTTTAAAAAATTTAAAAAGAAAAAGAATAATTAAAAAACAATACAATAATAATTGCACAGACTTCCAGCAGCAGGCAAGTTCTCTGCATCCCAGCTGCCGTTCAACAAGAAAAGCAATATTCCACCCTGTCACGGTCCTGAATCCGTTCGCCGAAAAGCGCAGCAGGTAAATGACACCTCGTGAACCATTAGGAGATTAAACTTCATACGCAACATGCTGCTCTTTCGCGGGAGGCATTCGGTCAAAGAATTCTTCCATTTGTCTTGTTTTCCTGCCGCCTGACGAGGCCGAGACTTTGAATAAAACTCATTTCATTAGAGCAGCTGCTTGTGTCGGGAGAGGAGATTCGTTCCTGACTCAACCCATCAGTCCAAGCTGTAAGAACCTCATCGGGAGACGTGAACATCCCGGAGGCCAGGGGAGACGGTCAGGTGAAACCGTGCCATGTTCCCGGAGGAATACGTGAGCGAAAACTCAAAGACGCCTCGGTGACGCTCAGCACTGCAGCAAAGAAAGCATTAAGGAATCTTAACTGAGCTTGAGTGGGTAACTGACTGTGTCCTTATGCTGTTAATAAAGACGGATCTGAGGCCAGGCATGGTGGCCCACGCCTGCAATCCCAGCACTTTGGGAGGCCGAGGCAGGTGGATCACCTGAGGTCATGAGTTCGAGACCAGCCTGGCCAACATGCTGAAACCCTGTCTCTACTAAAAATACAAAAATTAGGTGGGTGTGGTGGGGGGCGCCTGTTATCCCAGCTACTCGGGTGGCTGAGGTGGGAGAATCACTTGAACCCGGGAGGCGGAGGTTGCAGTGAGCTGAGATTGCACCATTGCACTCCAGCCTGGGCAACAGAGCCTGGGTAACAAGAGCAAAAATCTCGAAGGAAGGAAGGAAGGAAGGGAGGGAGGGAGGGAGGGAGGGAGGGAGGAGAAAGGAAAGAAGAAGAAGGAGGAGAGGAAGAAGAAGAAGAAGAAGAAGAAGAAGCAGCAGCAGCGGCGGAGGAGGAAGAGGAAGAATAAGAAGAGGAGGAGGAGGAGGAGAAGAAGGAGAAGAAAAGAAGAAGAAAGAAAAAGAGAGAGAGAGAGAGAAAGAAAGAGAGACACAAACTACTTTGGGAGGCCGAGGCAGGTGGATCACATGAGGTCAGGGGTTCGAGACCAGCCTGGCCAACATGATGTAATCCCATCTCTACTGAAGAAAGCATTAACTAACGTTTCTTTCTTTATCTGTCCCATGAATTTAGAGGCCACAGTATCTGCATATAATTATAACAATGGCATTAATGCTTCTTTGCATATCTGCACATGAATTTAGGGGCCACAGTATCTGCATATAATTATAACAATGGCATTAATGCTTCTTTGCTTATCTGCACATGAATTTAGGGGCCACAGTATCTGCATATAATTATAACAATGGTATTAATGCTTCTTTGCTTATCTGCACATGAATTTAGGGGCCATGGTATCTGCATATAATTATAACAATGGTATTCGTGCTTCTTTGCTTATCTGCACATGAAGTTACAGGCCAGAGTATTTGCATTTAATAATAACGGTGATATTGAAGCAAGCACTGTTATGTTAAGAAAAATGTGTTTTGACCCAAACACGGGGGCTTTGGCCAGAATCCGTGTAGCAGAACAGGGCGACCAGAATGCTCTTGCAAATGACTTCCTCTGCCATGAATTTACAATTGTCGAATGAAAGCTTGTGTACACACTTTGTAAATCAATTCCCTCCTGCCCACAGCACAGACGTTTTTAAAACACCTTGGTAATTAATCAAATCCAGAGTGGAACAGAGCTGGGGTTAAAAAAAAAAAAAAAATTTACAACTTACGTCAAGAAAGAAAAAGAAAAGTTTCTGAGTTCTCTTAGCAGGAAGGGTCCAGGGGCCCTTTGGAAGGTCCATTTTCCTTTGGAGCACTGATGCCCACAGCCTCCTCTATCCTGGGCCGTTCTGAAAAAAATGAAGGTGAAACTTTTTTTTTAATTGAGACCAAGTTGCAACCTCCGCCTCCCGGGTTCAAGTGATTCTCCCACCTCAGCCACCCGAGTCGCTGGGATGACAGGCACACGCCACCATGCCCAGGTATTTTTGTGTGTTTTTAGTAGTGACGGGGTTTCTCCATGTGGGCCAGGCTGGTCTCGAACTCCCGACCTGAGGACATCCGCCCACCTCGGCCTCTGTAAGTGCTGGGATTACAGGCGTGAGCCACCGCGCCCGGCCAGATCAATACCTTATAAAAGGGACAGAGAGTTGCCTCATTCCTTCCATCAGGGGAGGGCCCGCCATGCCTCCCAGATCCTTCATCGAGGAGGCGTCTCCACGATTCTGTGCACTTCAGCGAAAACCCTGACTCTGAGAGTTTAAAAATCTTCTGATGCTGGGCCGGGCACGGTGGCTCATGCCGGTCATCCCAGCACTTTGGGAGGCCGAGGCGGGCACATCAGCTGAGGTCAGGAGTTCGAGACCAGCCTGGCCAACACGGTGAAACCCCGTCTCTACCAAAAATACAAAAATCAGCCGGGCATGGTGGCGGGCGCCTGTCATCCCAGCTACTCCGGAGGCTGAGGCTGGAGAGTCTCCTGAGCCTAAGACATGGAGGTTGCCGTGAGCCGAGGTCGCGCCATTGCGCTCCAGCCTAGCCGGCTGAGCAAGATTCTGTCTGAAGAAAACAAAAGAAGCCTCTGATGCATCTTTGCAGGCGGACACAACCCCAAGCCGGACATCTTCGCAGCCTACACGGCATCTCCACGGAAGCCACCGTGGGCACCTGCGTGTCTGAGCTGTGGGCAGAGTCCACGCACCTCAGGCGCCGCTCCGCTTTGCAGGACATGAAGACCACAGGGCCTGCAGGAGTGTTGGACCAGGAGAGCCTGGAGACACACACACAGATGCACGGACAGACACACACACATACACAGGCACACACGTGCACAGATACACACACATAGACACACACAAGTATGCAGAGACACACACACATATGCACACACATACACATACACACACACATGCACAGACACACACACATATGCACAGACACACACACAGACACACGTACACATGTACAGACACAGACACAGGCATGCACACATACACACACATACGCACAGACACACACACATGCACAGACTGACAGACACGCACAGACACACACACACATGCAGTGACAAACATGCACACAGACACACACATGCACACAGACATGCACAGACACACATGCAAAGACACACATGCACAGATATATGCACATATGCACAGACAGACACAGACATTCACTGAGATACACACACATGCACACAGACACACACATGCACAAACACACACATATGTACAGTCACACATGCACAGACAGACACACACACAACTATATGCTTTAAAAGTAACCAGGAGATCCTGGACACACAAACACACACAGGCACACACACACACACATGTGCTTTAAAAGGAATCAGAAGAGCCTGGACACACAGACACACACACACAAACACACACACACATACACAGACACACACATGCTTTAAAAGGAACCAGGAGAGCCTGGACACACACACACACACGTACACAGACAAACGCACACACACACACACATGCACATGATGTAAAAAGAACCAGGAGAGCCTGGACACACACACACACACACACACATACACACACACATGCACATGCTTTAAAAAGAACCAGGAGAGCCTGGACACACACACACACACACACATACATACACACACACACACACACACGCACATGATTTAAAAAGAACCAGGAGAGCCTGGACACACACACACACAGACACACACACACACACAGACACACACACACACAAGCACGTGCTTTAATTAACGAGGAACAATCCCGCGCCTGTGAGGCAGTAATTGGTGCGCTGAGGACTGCGCAGCCCAACCTCCTCCTGTCTAACGCAGGCTGACAGTTGTGTGTTTTACGCCCCGCCGTCCACAACGCCGTCCGCACGAGGAGGGGTGGGGGGCTGCTGTGTGACATGCGTGGACGGGCTCCTTTATCACGTCGGACGGCTCTGTCTGCAGCCACACGCTTGCTTTAGGGTCCTGCACGTGAGCTCGGCCTAACGCTGTCGCCTTCACCTTTAGGAACAGGAATTTGTGTCCCTCCTCCCTCTGGCCACGGCCCCGGCCACGGCCCCCGGCCACCCCCGAGTGTCCCACAGCGGCCTCGTGAGTATCCGCACACGCCTTCAGCATCTCCCACCACGCTCTGCTCACTTCCCTTGGAAGAGCCCCAAGAATGGCAGAATGGGGAGGTTTGGGGTTTGACACACAGAGAGGGACATTCCCCAGATGCCCTCCACATTGGGATAAAATCCTAGGAGAAGTTCTACCATTGGGAGTGGGGGGCAGAAGGGAAAGACTTGGGGTCCAGACAAGGAGGTATTCATCTTGCAGACGCCCTCACAACAGGACAAAAAGCTGGGAGTTCCACTATTTGGGGGTACAAAGGAAAGATTTGGGGTCCAGAAAAGGAGGAATTCACCTTGCAGACACCCTCACATCAGGACAAAAAGCTGAGATTTCCACTATTTGGGGGTACAAAGGAAATATTTGGGGTCCAGACAAGGAGGAATTCATCTTGCAGACACCCTCACATCAGGACAAAAAGCTGAGATTTCCACTATTTGGGGGTACGAATGAAAGATTTGGGGTCCAGACAAGGAGGAATTCATCTTGCAGACCCCCTCACATCAAAACAAAAACCTGGGAGTTCCACTATTTGGGGGTACAAAGGAAAGATTTGGGGTCCAGACAAGGAGGAATTCATCTTGCAGACAGTCTCACATCAGAACCAAAAGCTGGGAGTTCCACTATTTGGGGGTACAAAGGAAAGATCTGGGGTTCAAGACAAGGAGGAATTCATTTTGCAGACACCCTTTGCATCAGAACCAAACGCTGGGAGTTCTATCATTGGGGGGTAGAAAGGAAAGATTTGGGGTTCAAGATGAAGAGGTATGCATCTCACAGACACCCTCACATCAGAACCAAATGCTGGCAGAAGATATACCCCTGGGTTGGGGCAGAAGGGAAAGATTTGGGGTTCCAGACAAGCAGGTATTTATCTTGCAGGCAGCCTGACATCAGAACCGGAAGCTGGGAGATCCACCCTTTGGGGGCCCAAAAAAGATTTGGGGCTCCAGACAAGGAGGTATTTATCTTGCAGACAGCCTCCACATGGGAACCAAACGCTGGGAGAAGTTCTTCGTCTGGGGGCAGGAAGGAAAATTTGGGGTTCGAGGCAAGGAGGGATTCATGTCAGAGACACCTACGTTGAAACAGGTCCGTCTGGGTGCGCTGGCTCACATGTATAATCCCAGCAGCTTGGGAGGCCGAGGCGGGCGGATCACCTGAGGTCAGGGGTTCGAGACCAGCCTGACCGACAGCGTGAAACCCCGTCTCTACTGAAAATACAAAATTAGCCGGGCGTGGTGGCGGGCGCCTGGAATCCCAGCTACTCGGGAGGCTGAGGCGGGAGAATCGCTTGAACCCGGGAGGTGGCGGCTGCACTCCAGCCTGGAGAGAGAAACTCCATCAAAAGAAGAAAAAAGGAAGGAAGGAAGGAAGGAAGGAAGGAAGGAAGGAAGGAAGGAAGGAAGGAAAGAAAGAAAGGAAGGAAGGAAGGAAGAA
>NW_016107987.1:282725-283658 GCF_001604975.1 Cebus imitator
GGAAGGAAGGAAGGAAGGAAGAAAGAAAGAAAGAAAGAAAGAAAGAAAGAAAGAAAGAAAGAAAGAAAGAAAGAAAGAAAGAAAGAAAGAAAGAAAGAGAAGGAAGGAAGGAAGGAAGGAAGGAAGGAAGGAAGGAAGGAAGGAAAACAAAAGCTATGAGTTGTATCTTTGGGGATACAAAGGGAAAGGTTTGGGGTTCAGGACAATGAGGTATTCATCTCATAGACACCCTGGGATATGGTTGTGAGATATTACCACATAGATAGATAGATGATAGATACACAGATAGATAGATAGATGATAGATAGATAGATAGATACATGGATAGATAGATAGATAGATAGACAGATAGATAGATAGATGTCCGTGTTTCTGATGGACACAGGACCAGGTGTCCCTGTGGAGAGGCGGCTGGGGGGTGTGGGTGAACCCACGGCGTGGGGTGCACGACCGGGGGATGAAGGGCTGGGGTCCTTCTCACCAAGGCCTGAGAAGCTAATGGCTCTTGTTTCTCTCTTTTTTCCTCCCTCCTTCTCCTCTTCCCTCCATTTCTTTCTCTTTCTTTCTTTTCTTTTTCCTTCCTTCCTTCCTTCCATCCTTCCCTCCCTCATTCTCTCCTTCCTTCCTTCCTTCCTTTCTGTTTCTCTGTTTCTCTTTCTTTCTTTCGTTTTTTCCTTTCCCTCTCTCCCTCCCTCTCGCTCCCTTTCACCCTCCCTCTTTCCTCCCCTTTGTTTCTTTCCCTTTCTGTCTTTTCTTTCTTTATCTCTTTCTTTCCCTTCTTTCTTTTTCCATCTCTGTCCCTCCCCAACTCCCTCTCTTTTCATTTTTCCCCCTTCCTTCCCTCTCTCTCTCTTTTTCTCTCTGTGTTTCTTTATTTCTTTCTCCCTCTTTCTTTTTTCTCTCTCCCTCTGTCCCTCGCAAGACTCAGAACGC
>NW_016107987.1:285418-290418 GCF_001604975.1 Cebus imitator
GGAAACCCTCTGACAGAAGCTCAGACAGAGGCGACAGTCTGGTGGAATATTACACAGCCGTGAAAAGGGAAGAGGCTCAGACAGAAGCAACAGTCTGGTTTTTTATCTCTTTCTTTCCCTTCTTTCTTTTTCCATCTCTGTCCCTCCCTAACTCGCTCCCTCTCTTTTCTTCATTTTCCCCCTTCCTTCCTTCTCTCTTTCTCTGTGTGTGTGTTTCTTTCTCTTTCTTTTTTCTCTCTCTCTCCCTTTCTTTCCTTTTTTTCTTTATTCCTTTCTCTCTTTACTTGTGTGTCCCTGTCTTTCTTTCTCTCACTCTGCCTCCCTCCCTCTCTTTCGTTTCTTTTTCTTTATTCCTTCTTTCTTTCCTTCCCTTCTTTTTTCTCTCTCTCCCTCCTTCCCTCTCTTTTCTTCCTTCCTTCTTTCCTTTCTCTCTTTTGTGATTTCCCTCTTTTTCTCTTTGTTTCTTTCTTTCTCTCTGTCTCTCTCTCTTTCTTTCCGTCTCTGTCCATCCCTTCCTCTCTCTCTCTCTCTCTTTCTTTCTTTTTTTCTGTCTGTCACTCCCTCCCTTTCTTTCCTTCCTTCCTTCTTTCCATCTTTTTCTCTTTCCTGTTTTCCGTCTTTTATTCTCTCTTCTTGTTTTTTTCTTTCTTTGTTTCCTTCTCTCTCTCTTTTTCTCTGTTTCTTTCTCTCCTTCCTTCTCACCACACGGGTCGCAAACCCTGCAAGCTCCACAATCCTGTTGTCCTTGCACCTTGTGATTCTGAGGACCTGCTTCCAAATCTTTGCAGCAGCCCCCACTGCACCCCAGCCTCTCCACACTTCTGTGCAATCACAAGAGACACAGACACACAGACACAGATACACCCACACACAGACACAGACACAGACACACAAACAGACACAGACACACACACACACACACACACAGAGAGACACACACACAAACACACACACAGACACAGACACACACACAGACATAGGCACACAGACACAGATACACCCACCCACAGACACAGACACAAAGACACACACACAGACACAGACACACACAAACACAGACAGACAGACACAGAGACACAGACACACACAGTCACACACACAGAGACATACAGGCACAGACACACACACTGAGACACAGACACACACAGACACAGACACACAGGCAGACACACAGACACAGGCACACACAGATACACCCACTCACAGACACAGACACACACACACCCACAGATACAGACACACACAGACACAGACACACACACAAACACAAAGACACACACACAGACATAGGCACACAGACACACACGCAAACACACAGAGACACAGACACACACACAGACACAGACACACAGACACACACACACAAACACAGACACAGACACACAGACACACACGCAAACACACAGACACACACAGAGACACAGACACACACACAGACACAGACACACACACGCACAGACACACACACAAACACAGACACAGACGCACACACATAGGCACACAGACACAGATACACCCACCCACAGAGAAACACAGACAGACACAGACAGACAAACACACAGACACACATACAGACAGACACACAGACACAGATACACCCACCCACAGACACACACAGACACACACCACTGTGCAATGACAAGAGACGCCTTTTCCCTCCTTTCTGCGTGACCCCCGTCAGCTCTCCCAGCCCCCACGTTCCCCGACTCCCCAACGGGCCCAGCCCGCAGTTCCGCGTATCGTCCTTTTATAAAAACCAGCCCTTGCGCCCTAACGTGGAAAACCTGCCCCTCCGTTCACGTTGGCACTCAGGAACGGGGTCCGGGCCCCGGCGTGGCCGCTCTCACACCTCTGGGGCCTCAGGTAGCACTGGATCGAATTCCCATCCCTCTTTGGATGGTTTTTATGGAGAGGCTCCTTCACAGAACAAGAGTGAGCCCCCCCAAACCCCCTCACATCATCATAAAAGGAGAAAAGGCTTCCAGATGCTGGAGCGGCCCCACGCGGGGGTCACGGTCCCCCAGAACAAAGCAGCCTGTGAGAAGCCGGCCGGCCGAGGCCCCCGTTTCCTCCTAAATCCAGCCTCACAAAGTATCATCTGACAGTAAAGAATGGGCTTCCCCAGGTGGAGGTGGGTGGGGGCTGTCGGGACGCACGGCTCGCCTTTCAGGATGGAGATTAGCCGGACGCGGGGGGAATGGGCTGTCAGGAAGCAGGGCTCTGTGTCTACACACACACACACACGCACACACACACGTGCACACACAGACACAGGCACACAGGCTCACACGGGCTCTGTGTGTACACACACATGCACACAGGCACACACATACAGGTACACACGGGCACACACACACAGGCACNCACAGGCACACAGGCTCACACGGGCTCTGTGTGTACACACACATGCACACAGGCACACACATACAGGTACACACGGGCACACACACACAGGCACATGCAGGCACCCAGGCTCACACAGGCTCTGTGTCTACACATACACGCGCACAGACACACATATACACACACAGGCACACACGGGCTCTGTGTCTACACACACATGCTCATGGGCACACACACACAGGTACACACGGGCACACACACACAGGCACACGCAGGCACTCAGGCTCACACGGGCTCTGTGTCTACACACACACGTGCACACGGACACACGTGCGCACACACACACAGGTTCACACGGGCTCTGTGTCTACACACACACGTGCACACACACACAGGCACACAGGCTCACACGGGCTCTGTGTGTACACACACATGCGCACAGACACACATATATACACACAGGCACACACGGGCTCTGTGTCTACACACACATGCACACAGGCACACACACACAGGTACACACGGGCACACACACCCAGGCACACACAGGCACACAGACTCACACAGGCTCTGTGTGTACACACACACACACACACACACACACAGGCTCACACGGGCTCTGTGTCTACACACACACACACACACAGGCACACAGGCTCACACGGGCTCTGTGTGTACACACACATGCACACAGGCATACACACAGGTACACACGGGCACACACACACAGGCACACGCAGGCACCCAGGCTCACACGGGCTCTGTGTCTACACACACAGGTGCACATGGACACGTGCACACACACACAGGTTCACACGGGCTCTGTGTCTACACACACACGTGCACACACACACATGCACACACACACAGGCACACACAGGCACACAGGCTCACACGGGCCCTGTGTCTACACACACACACAGGCACACAGGTACACACGGGCTCTCTGTCTACACACACATGCACACGGACACACACATACACACACAGGCTCTGTGTGTACACACATGCACAAACAGGCACACACAGGCTCTCTGTCTACACACACATGCACACGGACACACACTCAGGCACACACGGGCTCTGTACCTACACACACACACGGACACACACACAGGCATACATGGGCTCTGTGTCTACACACACATGCGCACACATACACACATACACAGGCACACACACACACATGGGCTCTGTGTCTACACACCTACACACCCGCAGGACTTCCACAGGCACCCACACACCTGCAGGACTTCCACAGGCACCCACGCACCTGCAGGAATTCCACAGGCACCCACAGACCCGCAGGACATCCACAGGCACCCACAGACCCACAGGACATCCACAGACCCCCACAGACCCGCAGGACGTCCACAGGCACCCACAGGACATCCGCAGGCACCCACAGACCCGCAGGACATCCACAGACCCCCACAGACCCGCAGGACGTCCACAGGCACCCACAGGGCATCCGCAGGCACCCACAGACCCGCAGGACGTCCACAGGCCCCCACAGACCCACAGGAAGTCCACAGGCACCCAAAGACCCGCAGGAAGTCCACAGACACCCACAGACCTGCAGGACGTCCACAGACCCCCACAGATGTACAGGACGTCCACAGGCACCCACAGACCCACAGGACGTCCACAGGCACCCACAGACCCACAGGACGTCCACAGGCACCCACAGACCCACAGGACGTCCACAGGCACCCACAGACCCACATGACGTCCACAGGCACCCACAGACCCACAGGATGTCCACAGACCCCCACAGACATACAGGACGTCCACAGACCCCCACAGACGTACAGGACGTCCACAGGCACCCACAGACGTACAGGACGTCCACAGGCACCCACAGACCCACAGGACGTTCACAGGCACACACAGACCCACAGGACGCCCACAGACCCACATGACGTCCACAGACCCCCACAGACATACAGGACGTCCACAGGCACCCACAGGCCCACAGGATGTCCACAGACCCCCACAGACCCACAGGACGTCCATAGGCACCCACAGACCCACAGGACGTCCACAGGCACCCACAGACCCACAGGACGTCCACAGACCCCCACAGACCCACAGGACGTACACAGACCCCCACAGACATACAGGACGTCCGCAGGCACCCACAGACCCACAGGGCATCAGCAGGCACCCACATACACAGGAACACGTCACTGTGTCTGAAGGCACAGAAGAGAAAGACGGTGCTGTTGGCCATTATTACGGCATCAGTGTTCCATGGCACCCTCTTCCTCTCGTCGAGCTGTTTGTGTTTCTTTGACTTGAAGAACAGGGCACAGTTTCCAGACGGCTTGGAAGGTACCTCGGGGGCCATAGCCGGAGTTCCACAGCCAAGATTTCCCAGGCAGGGTCCTGGTGACCACGTCACACGTGAGATTCTTACTATGGTTGTGTGCCACCCAAGGAGATGTTTAAAGAATCTCAAATACCGGCCAGGTGCGGTGGTTCACGCCAGTACTCCTGGCACTTTGCGAGGCCGAGACTGACGGATCACGAGGTCACGAGTTCAAGACCAGCCTGACCAACATGGTGAAACCCCGTCTGTACTAAAAAAAAAAAAAAAAGAAAAAAGAAAATTCACCAGGTGTGTAATCCCAGCTTCTTAGGAGACTGAGGTGAGG
>NW_016107987.1:291957-293691 GCF_001604975.1 Cebus imitator
ATCCATCTATCCATCCATCTATCCATCCATCCATCCATCCATCTATCCATCAATGTATCTATGCATCCACCCATCCATCTATCCATCCATCTATCTATCCATCCATGCATGTATCTATCCATCTATCCATCCATCCAACTATCCATCTATCTATGCATCCATCCATGTATCTATCCATCTATCCATCCATCCATCTATCCATCCATCCATTCATCCATCTATCCATCCATCCATTCATCCATCTATACATCCATCTATACATCCATCTATCTATCCATCCATCCATGTATCTATCCATCTATCTATCCATCTTTCCATCCATCCATCCATCCATCTAACTATCCATCTATCTATGCATCCATCCATGTATCTATCCATTTATCCATCCATTCATCCATCCATGTATCCATCCATCCATCTATCTATCCATCTATCCATCCATCTATCTACCCATCCATCCATCTATCCATCAATGTATCTATGCATCCACCCATCCATCTATCCATCCATCCATTCATCCATCTATCCATCTATCCATTCATCCATCTATCCATCCATCCATTCATCCATCTATACATCCATCTATCCATCCATCTATCTATCCATCATCCATGTATCTATCCATCTATCCATCTTTCCATCCATCCATCCATCTGTCTATCCATGCAGCCATCTATCTATCCATTGATCAATTCATCTATCTATCTGTCAATCATCCATCTATCCATCTATCTGTCATCTATCTATTCATCTATGTATCTATCTATCCATCTATTCATCTATCTATCTATGTATCTATCATCTATCTATCTATCTATCTGTCTGTCTATCCATCTGTCTATCTACCTATCTATCCATCTATCTATCTATCTACCCATCTATGTATGTATCTATCTAAGTATCTATATATCTGTTTATCTATCTATGTAGCTATCTATTTATCTATGTATCTATCTATCTATCAACCTTCTATCTATCCATTTATCAATTTATCTATCTAATTCTTTATTTATTTATCTGTTTATTTTCAGACCAAGTCTCACTCTGTCGCTCAGGCTGGAGTGCGGTGGTGTGATCTCAGCTCACTGCAACCTCCATCTGCCTGGTTCAAACAATTCTCTTGCCTCAGCCTCCCGAGTAGCTGGGATTACAGGCACGCACCACCACACCTGGCTCATTTTGTATTTTTCAGTAGGAACAGGGTTTCCCCAGGTTGGCCAGGCTGGTCTCGAACTCCTGACCTCAGGTGATCCACCTGCCTCGGCCTCCCAGAGTGCTGGGGTCACAGCCATGAGCCAATGCACCTGGCCTCATTTCTGTATTTATTTTGAGATGGAGTTTCACAATTGTTACCAGGCTGGACTCGAGTGGTGCGATCATGGCTCACGGCAACCTCCACGTTCCAGGTTCAAGTGATTCTCCTGCCTCAGCCTCCCATGTAGCCGGGATGACAGGTGCCCGCCAGCACTCCTGGCTACTTTTTTTGTATTTTTAGTAGAGACTGGGTTTCTCCATGCTGGCCAGGCTGCTCTCGAACTCCCGACCTCAGGTGATCCTCCCGCCTCGGCCTCCCAAAGTGCTGGGGTTACAGGTGCGAGCCCCTGCACTCGGCCTCCCCCACACATGTTTAAAAATTCTGCGGACAAGAGGAGGAGAAGGGGAGGAGGAGGAGGAGGGCAGGAGGAGGAGGGGGAAGGATGGAGGAGGAGGAGGGAGGAGGAGGGGGGAGGATGG
>NW_016107987.1:294465-295700 GCF_001604975.1 Cebus imitator
GGATGGGGGAAAGAGGAGGTTCCGGGGCCCGGAAGTGCACAGATCCTTTGGGGGCCCCCATTCCGACCACAACGGACCAGAACGTGAGAGTCTTCACCCCGTTCCTGTCGTAGATTTTTGCTGGATGTTTGACACGTATTTTGGCAAAAGGCTACGGTGAGGAACTCACACACTCCAAGTAGAAGAACCCAGAATCTTCCGCTGGGGCCACGTTTATTTTTGTTTTTATTTATTTTTTTTTATTTTTTTATTGTACTTTAGGTTCTGGGGTACATGTGCAGATCATGCAGGATGGCTGCATACGTGTTTACACCTATGTCTGGCATTTCTCCCCATGTTATCCCTCCCCAACCTCCCCACCCCCTGCTGTCCCTCCCCTAGACCCCCGCAAGCGACCCCAGTGTGTGATGCTCCCCTCCCTGTGTCCATGTGTTCTCATTGTTCAACACCCACCTACGAGTGAGAGCACGCGGTCTTTGGTTTTCTGTTTTTGTGTCAGTTTGCTGAGAATGACGGTTTCCAGCTTCATCCATGTTCCTGTGAAGGACACGAACTCATCCTTCTTCATGGCTGCATAGTATTCCATGGTGTCTATGTGCCACGTTTTCTTGGTCCAGTCTGTCCTTGATGGGCATTTGAGTTGGTTCCAGGTTTTTGCTATTGTAAACAGTGCTGCGATGAACATATGTGTATGTGTGTGCGTGTGTCTTTGTAACAGAACGATTTATAATCCTTTGGATATATATGCAGTCCTGGGATTGCCGAGTCAAATGGAATTTCTATTTGTGGGTCCTTGAGGAAGCACCGCACTGTCTTCAACAATGGTTGAACTAATTGACACTGTGTGTTTTATAACAGGAGAAGAGGAAGGAGGAAGGGGGAAGGGAAGAAGGAGGAGGGAGAGGAGGAGGAGGGAGGAGACGCGGAGGAGGGGGCCGGGTGCTGTGTCTCAGGCTGTCACTTTGGGAGGGCGAGGCGGGTGGATCATCTGAGGTCGGGGTTGAGGTGTAGACAGATGGGAACCAGGTTCCCGGCTGACCAGGCTAAGTGGGGAAATCTGAGAGCGTTTCCTGGGTGGGCATAGGGTTTCTTCTTAGACTGACACAGACGTCCTGGACGGTGTCCCCGTGATAATGGCTTCACCACGTATCAAATATCCTCAGAGCCGCCGGTCACGGTACAGCTCGGTATGTGAATTATATCGACACAGTGAAAAAGAAAAAAAAAAAAAAAAA
>NW_016107987.1:296585-297525 GCF_001604975.1 Cebus imitator
TGCGTCTCCTGTAGAAATAGGGTCTTGCTATGTTGCCCAGGTTGGTCTCGACCCCCTAAGCGCCGTTGATCTTCCCACCTCAGCCTCCCAAAGTGTTGGGATTACAGGCGTGAGCCACCGGGCCCGGCCCACAGCTTTCTTTTCTATGGGACTATGTGACATCGTCATCAGGCAGAGGTGGGCAGTTTGGCTGTAGGCGGAGGACCGGTACGCCTACCTGAGGCTAGGTGGTGAGCCTGTCTGTCGCTTCTTTTTATGAGACTCGAATAAGCCAATGAGGGTCCCCGCAGCTACGGGTGAGCTGCTGCAGGGAAGGTACAGGTGACATACAGGTGAGCTGCTGTACATAAGCTATGGGTGAGCTGATTCAGGTGAGGTGCTGGTGAGCTATGGGTGAGCTTCTGTAGGTGAGCTGCCAGCGAACTATAGGTGACCTTCTGCCAGTGAGCTACAGGTGAGCTATAGGTGAGCTTCTGCAGGTGAGCTGCAGGTGAGCTTCTGCAGGTGAGCTACAGGTGAGCTTCTGCAGGTGAGCTACAGGTGAGCTTCTGCAGGTGAGCTACAGGTCAGCTTCTGCAGGTGAGCTGCCGGCGAACTATAGGTGACCTGCTACAGGTGAGCTATAGGTGAGCTTCTGCAGGTGAGCTATAGGTGAGCTTCTGCAGGTGAGCTACAGGTGAGCTTCGGCAAGTGAGCTACAGGTGAGCTTCTGCAGGTGAACTATAGGTGAGCTATAGGTGAGCTTCTGCAGGTGAGCTATAGGTGAGCTTCTGCAGGTGAACTACAGGTGAGCTTCTGCAGGTGAGCTATAGGTGAGCTACAGGTGAGCTTCTGCAGGTGAGCTATAGGTGAGCTATAGGTGAGCTTCTGCAGGTGAACTACCAGTGAACTACAGGTGAGCTTCTGCAGGTGAGCTACAGGTGAGCTTCTGCAGGTGAGC
>NW_016107987.1:297620-305278 GCF_001604975.1 Cebus imitator
CTACAGGTGAGCTTCTGCAGGTGAGCTACAGGTGAGCTGCTGCAGGTGAGCCACAGGGTATCACTAACAGTCAGTTGGCCTCTTGTATTTCCGTTCCAACAGAAGATCAAATGTGGATCCCGAACATGAAACAGGCACCACGGCTGGTGTTGCTGGTCCCTAATGATTCCTTAACATGTAACACACAAACGTCTCCATGTCTTTCTTTCTGTAACATTTAGTGACTGATCACATTAGTCAGTAGCATGAACAAAGGCTCTGGGAATCTATAACCCCCCAGAATTCAGAATTACATCGATATTCTGGGCCAGGCACGGTAGCTCACACCTGTAATCCCAGCACTTTGGGAGGCCGAGGCGGGCGGATCACCTGAGGTCAGCAGTTCGAGACCAGCCTGGTCAGCATGGCGAAACCCTGTGTCTACTAAAAATGCAAAAATGAGCCAGGTATGGTGGCGCACACCTGTAGTCCCAGCTACTCGGGAGGCTGAGGCAGGAGAATCGCTTGAACCCGGGAAGCGGACGTTGCAGTCAGCCAAGATCGCATCATTGGACTGCAGCCTCTGAACTTTTAAAAATTAAAAACATGAGAACACACGGACACAGGGAGGGGAGCATCACACACTGGGGTCTGTCGGGGGGAAATCGGGGAGGGACGGTGGGGGTGGGGAGCTGAGGAGAGAGAGCATGGGGAGAAACGCCAGATATAGGTGATGGGGAGGAAGGCAGCAAATCACACTGCCACGTGTGTACCTGTGCAACAATTCTGCATGTTCTTCACATGTACCCCAAAACCTAAAATGCAATAAAATAAATAAATGGGGGAAAAAAAAAACAATTAAAAACAAAACCAAAAACACGCCTGTTAATGTGCAGACTGACAGCATGTGATCAGACGCACTGTGTCGTAGTTATTGATTGATTGATTCATTCATTCATTTTGAGATGTGGCCTCACTCTGTCACCCAGGCTGGGGGGCAGTGGCACAATCAGGGCTCACTGCGGCCTCAACCTCCTGGGATCAAAGGACCCTCCTTGGCCGGGCGTGGAGGCTCACACCTGTGATCCCAGCACTTTGGGAGGCTGAGGCGGGTGGATCATGAAGTCAGGAGTTCCAGACCAGCCTGAGCAAGATGATGAAACCCCATCTCATCTAAAAATACAGAAGTTACCCGGGCGTGGTGGCAGGCACCTGTCATCCCAGCTACTCGGGAAGCTGAGGCAGGAGAATCGCTTGAACCCGGGAGGCGGAGGTTGCGGTGAGCCGAGATCACGCCACTGCGCTCCAGCCTGCGTGCACAGTGAGACTCTGTCTCAAAAAAAATTTTAAATTAAAGTTAAAAAAAAAAAAAAAGGATCCTCTTGCCTCAGATTGCTGAGTAGCTGGGACTTCGGGCACGCACCACCATGCCTGGTTAATTATTTTATTTTTTGCAGACATGGGGGGGGCGGGTCTCACTGTGTTGCCCAGGCTGGTCTCAACCTCCCGGGCTCAAGAGATCTGCCCGCCTCGGCCCCCCAGTGTGCGTGGATTACAGGTGTGACCCCTGTGGCCCAGCCTGTGTTTTCCTTATTAGTCTGGTGCCAAAGTAATTGTGGTTTTGGCTGTTACTTTTCATGACAGAAATGTAACTTCTAACCCCGAGAATCTCTGAGTTTAAACGAAACAAATTAAAATACGTGGCTTTTGGAAAACGGGCAGAACGGACGACCTACATAATTTTTCTTTGCCTTACATGTTATCGGTTCAATATAAGCACGTCTGCGAAGTTTAAAACAAATTTATAGTTATTTTTATTTTAAGAACGGCTCCGCGAAGGCTTCAGAAAGCTTATCTGTGCGTTTTCAGGCAGTGTTTTTGCTTTGCTCACATTTTTCTTTAAATCTCCGCATTCTCTGTTATTAAACATAAAAGTCTTCAACCCACAGAAGCCTCGCAAACAGAAGGGCAGGTTTGCAGGAGGCAAAGTCAATGGGTTTTTGTGTCTAATTCCGCAATCTGAGAGCTGATCATAAGAACCCCTGAACCTGGAAACTCAAAGGTCTCATTCATCTCCAAACGGTGTCCATTTGAACAAGTTTAAATACATATATATATATTTTTTTCTTTTTTCTTTTTTTTTTTTTTAAATGTGGTGAAATCCAGAGAAGTCTGCAGGAAAACCCACGGAAAAATCAGAAAGAAATTCTGGGCTGAGACACTGACTTTTCAGATTGAATTATACCCAAAAAAGCAGAAAGATCTGAAAGAGGAATTTTTGGAGATTTGCTTCATTTTTGAAAGAGGTTCATTACAATTTGCAACAAAGTATCTATTTCCAAGGAAAGGATTCTGAAACTGTGTGAAACAATATGAACGGATTTCCCCCGAACAAGGTGGGTTTGGTTTTCAATTTTTTATGAAACGCTTTAAATAAAATGACATTAAAATGATTTTATAAAATGTCATACTTGAACTTCTGCCCAATAAAACTATGGAAGTGTTTAAAAAAAAAAAAAAAAAAAAAAAAAAAAACTTGAAATTTTTTTTTTTTATGTTATTTATTTTATTATTATTTTTTTTTTGAGATGGAATCTGGCTCTGTCGCCCAGGCTGGAGTGCAATGGCGCGATCTCGGCTCACCGCAACCTCCGCCTCCCGGGTTCAAGTGATTCTCCGGCCTCAGCCTCCCAAGTAGCTGGGATCACAGGCGCCCGTCAGCATGTCCCGCTAAATTTGTATTTTTGGTAGAGACAGGGTTTCACCGTGTTGGCCAGGCTGGTCTTGAACTCCCAACCTCAGGTGATCCACCCACCTCAGCCTCCCAAAATCCTGGGATTAGTGCCGTGACCCACCACGCCCGGCCAAAACTGAACATTTTAGCCACGGAGTAACCGTGTGCATGAACATGTCCACGGAGGCCCCGGGTGTGAAAAAGACCGAACCTGCCTGCGTTTGCCGATTTAAAAAAAAATAAAAAACAAAAGACAGGTTGGAAAAGTCCAGGGAGTGACGTAAGGTGGTCAGCTATGAAGCTATGAAACCCCTTCACGGCTTCCTCTGGGGGTGTCCCCAGCTTAGCCAAAGCCCCTGACTGCTACACACGGAAAACACCACTTGTTCCTACAAGAGCCAGGCAGGCTGACCAGAGGTGTGAGCTTCAGACGTTATCAGAAAAAAAAAAAAAAAAAAAGAATTGCAAGTTGGACTTTGCAGCATGGTGTGGAAGCGTGGCCTCTGAGAAGCCACTTCTGTGGCCCGTGGGTCAGCAGGAAGAACGGACTGTCCGGAAGAGCATCAGCTGGAGTCAGGGCTCGTGGTGACTGTTGTTGGAACCGCTCACCTGTTGGTGGGTCCTGCGCCCTTTTAAATGCAACGGCCCCCAGCCCCGTGCGCCCCGTGGCTGCACTGAGACGTCTGTGTGGGTGGCTTCACCCTCCCCCACGTCCCTCCAGCCGACATGTGTTTCTCATCACAGCTGGGAACCAGTCAGGCTGGGCAAATCCAATCATGAACTTTCCTTTACATAAAGACAGGGAGACCCATGCCAAAAAAAGAGAAAAGCAAAAATGTCGTTTTTAAAAGTCCGTTTCTTTTTCCGTTTATTCTGTCTTTTTTTTTTTTTTTTTTTTTTTTTTTTTTTTTATTTTTTTTTTTTTTTTTTTTTTTTGGTCTCAAAATAACTGAATCATCGTTGCCACGGCGTCCTGGAGGATTCGGTGCCGTCACCGAAAAGGGAAACAAAATGAAAAGTAAAAGCACAAACGCCGTGGGGAGCAGTGGCTCACGCCTGGGCTCCCAGCACTTTGGGAGGCCGAGGCGGGCGGATCACCCGAGGTCAGGAGTTCAAGACCAGCCTGGCCAACACGGTGAAACCCCGTCTCTATACTAAAAATACAAAAAATAGCCGTAATTACAGGCGGGTGCCTGCATTCCCAGCTACTCAGGAGGCTGAGAGGCAGGAGAATCTCTTGAACCCGGGAGGTGGAGGTGGCAGGGAGCCTAGGTCTCGCCACTGCGCTCCAGCCTGGGTGACAAGAGCCAGACTCCGTCTCAAAAAAAAAAGTGGGGGGACAGAAGCAAAGGGTGATGCGCGCTTCTCACAGCTGCCCGGCTGGGTCCGTACCACGCTTGGCTTGATTCAAATCAGAGCTTTTTCCTCTTCCTTTCTCCCACCTTCCGGGGGAAACGTGGCAAAGAAGACAGAAGGTACATTTCATGGCCTCCAACGAAAACAAAGATGCTTCCCCAGCTCTGGGGTTCACACCAGGTGCCCCCCCAAAAATGCAGCGAGCACCCCAGTCCAGTTCTAGGAAAAGGAACCATGCTGTATTTTCAGCCACGGCCTGGCCTCAGGGGAGAGGGGAGAGGTTTTTTTTTTGTTTGTTTGTTTGTTTTTTTTAACACTTGAATACAAATATTTATAAGTTTATTTATATCTCAGTTTTACAAGATGTACATTCATCCTACAGGGCCACACAAAACACAGTCTGTTCCTGCCACTCCGCATAAGGGCATTAAACCTTAGGAGCCTGTGGGAGTCGGGGGAGAAAGAGCCCCCCCACGCCGACAATATCAGAGGGATACACATTTTAAGACTGTTGATTTGGGAAACGGTGTGTGATTCTGTTCTATTCTAAGCAATCCCTGAAAAACCCTGTACAGACAGACGTGTGTTGCATCCGTAACCCAGACGGGCCCGAGGCCACGGGGTAAATCCTCACAGCCCGCTCACACACGGAAAAAGGAGAAGAAAGAAGAGACAGAGAAAGAGCAACAGGCTGAAGAAATATAAAAATAAATGCAAGACAGTGTCAAATTTACACTCCACATAATTAAAATAGTACATATTTATGAATTTTCAACCGAGGAAAGAAAATAAATAACACAACCGCACACGGCGTTCCCGAGGAGACTGTACGTACCACGGGCTGAATCCGTGACACTCTTCCCCTTGCAATAAATAGCACGTTTCATCGCTTCGTAACATGATATTCTCCCCGTTCCTACGTCGAGTTCTCGTTAAATAGCGAATTTCCATAAAGCATTTATAAATGGCATCGACTTATCCGTGTGTATTGAAAAAATAAATTAGGCACCAGTTTCGGTTTTTCTTTTTCAATGTCAAACGTGTCCTCCGAAAACCTCGCTCCTCACCCCAGACCTCCCCACAGACCTGGGAGAGGCGACTTTCAGCAAAGTGCCTTTGAAATGCGCGTAGTTGGAGTCTCTGTACTTCACCCTCCAGTCTCCCCATGGAAAAAAAAAAAAAAAAAAACCAACCAAACAAACAACAACAAAAAAAAACACTGGAGTTAAAGGGAACCGGACAGTGCTGCTTATTCTTCATTTCTTGACAGAGAGTCTGACTGTGTCGCCCAGGCTGGAGTTCAGTGGCACGATCTCGGCTCACCGTAATCTCTGCCTCCCGGGTTCAAGCGATTCTCCTGCCTCAGCCTCCTGAGTAGCTGGAATTACAGGCGCCCGCCACCACCCCCGGGTAGCTTTTTGTATTTTTAGTAGAGACAGGGTTTCGCCATGCTGGCCAGGTTGGTCTGAAACTCCTCACCTCGTGATTTGCCGACCACAACCGGCCAAAATGCTGGGATGATGGGCATGAGCCGCCGGGCCTGGCATGTGCTGGTTCGCAGGGAAACATTTTTGAAAGGTCAGCGTCTTAACCAGGGCTTAGCGGCCGCCTGAAACCATCCCGGCTTCATTGGGGTTAAATGCCCAGCTGTCCCCAGTGTCTGCAGATTCCATAGACGCTCACAAGACCACGGTAATGGGACACTTTGGGTGCCTGGCTGAACTTGGGAGCGGTAGAGAGGTCATCCGTGGGATAGCACGCCTCTGGACCAGCCAAAAAAAAAAAAGTTGTCGTGTTTAAAAGTCGATTTCTTTTTTCATTTATTCCTTTTTTTGGTGGGTGGGGGTGTGTGTCTGAAAATGACTCAATTATCTTCGCCAACAGTGCCCAGGAGAATCCGTGCCACCGTTGAAAAGTGAAAGAAAATGAAAATTAAAAGAACAACACTGGCCAGATGCGGTGGCTCATTCCTGTCATCCCACGACTTTGGGAGGCCGAGGTGGGCAGATCACAAGGTCAGGAGTTCGAGACCAGCCCGGCCAACATGGTGAAATCCTGTCTCTACTAAAATACCAAAAAAAAAAAAAAAAAATTAGCTGGGAGTGGTGGTGGACACCTGTAATCCCAGCTACTCGGGAGGCTGAGGCAGGAGAATCGCTTGAACCCGGGAGGCATCAGCTGCGGTGAGCCGAGATCACGCCACTGCACTCCACCCTCAGTGACAGAGCAAGACTCTCTCTCAAAAAAAAAAAAAAATAACGTACAAAACCAAAGCATGATGCTAACCAGGAAACGCCACGCCCATCAAACTAACTTTGTAATTGGAAAAACGGGTGTTGGATGTTCCCATTATCCGTGTAAATCACACAGGCACGGAATCCCTCCCACCTCCTTGTTCACCATGCTGGAGAAGAAACCCACACCCTAGAGACCCTGTCATCACAGATGCTTAACTCACACCCCTCTCCCCTCCCCACCCCCACCAGAGAAGATGCATTTTTCTAAGTCTTGGCAATTTCAAGAGGCCGACCTTTTCAAAGTATGCAGCAGCTGGAGGCTTAGCCAGAGACAGTTAATCTAATACCAACATCCAATAAATCCAATTCCTTCTCCTGTGGGTGTTTCACAGTCAGACACAGAAAAGAGAGAGAGAAGCGGGTATGTCAGAAAGAGACTTCAACCGCCGGATGAACAAAGAAGTGACTTTTTCTCGACCAGGCGGTTTCAAACCTCCGTGGGCTCTTTGGGCGAGTTCTCGGCGGGGAAAAAGAAAACATGTCTTAGGACTCAACCCAACGTCTTTAAGTTCGGCCAGCAACGAATTCCTATGAACACGCTGACGCTGGAGGCTCACATGCGTCTCACAAACCAAGTCCTCTTTGCTTTCTGAAGGGTATTTTCTGCTTTGCTAACAAGCTCCAAAACGCTGCTGGGAAAGCAACGTGACTTTGAAAAGCACATTGTTTTCAGCCGAAAGCACCAAGAACCGCCAACGTGTGCTCATATCCTGTGGGGAGAAGAACCGCCAACGTGTGCTCATATCCTGTGGGGAGAAGAACCGCCAACGTGTGCCCACCCTATCAGTTTCATTGCTCATATCCTGTGGGGAGGAAGGTGCCATTTTCACATAAAACGTGCATGCAACCGTGTCTCTGGAGGGACTTCCAATAAACCAAACTGAGACACATCACATTCATATGTCCTCGTCTCCCCAGTCTCTCCTAAATATTCCAGAAAAAAAAAATGGGGGCCGGGCACCGTGGCTCACGCCTGTCATCCCAGCACTTTGGGAGGCTGAGGTGGGCAGATCATCTGAGATCAGGCGTTCAAGACCAGCCTGGCCAACACGGCGAAACCGCATCTCTACTAAAAAATACAAAAACTAGCCGGGTTTGGTGGCGGGTGCCTGCAGTCCCGGGTACTCAGGAGGCTGACGCACGAAGAGTTCCTTCAACCCGGGACGCGGAGGTTGCGGTGCAGACATCGTACCACTATACTGCAGCCTGGGCGACACAGCAAGACAGACGGAAAGGAAGAAGGAAAGAGAGAGAGAGAAGGAAGGAAGGAAGGAAGGAAGGAAGGAAGGAAG
>NW_016107987.1:306503-314287 GCF_001604975.1 Cebus imitator
AAAGAAAAGAAAGAGGAAGGAAGGAGGGAGAAAGAGAGAGGAAGGAAGGAAAGAAGGAAGGAAAGAGAGAGAAAACAGACAGGGAAAAAGAAAGAAGGGAAGAAAGAAGAGAAAAGAAAGAAACAGAAAGATGGAAGGAAGGAAGAAAAGAAAGAAAAACAGAATCAAAGGAAAGAAGGAAATAAAGAAGGAAATAAAGGAAAGAAAGAAAGAAAGAAGGAAAGAAAGGAGAGAGAAAGAAAGAGACAAAGAAAGAAAGAGAAGGAAAGAAAGAAAAAAAGAAAGAAAAAAGAAAGAAAAACAAAGAAAAAGAAAAAGAAAGCAAGAAAGCAAGCAAGCAGGAAGGAAGGAAGGAAGGAAGGAAGGAAAGAATGGGGCGTTGGAGGCGGGAACTGCTCCCAGCCCAAGCTGAAAATCTCACTTCCTTCCGTCCCGCAGTTTCGGTGACAAAGAAGCAGCTCGCCCACATGTACCCCACACTGTTTTGGGGACCAGCCATCCACGCGACAGAAAGTCACCCAACTTCTCTCCGGGGAGAAAAGCGGAAGACCCCGCCGGGCTGAACAGAAACAAGCACTCCACGCACCCAGTCCTCGGGGTTGCCTCTGCTTCGGGGGGCCCATTTTTTTGAGACGGAGTCTGGCACTTGTCACCCAGGCTGGAGCGCAGTGGTGCCATCTTGGCTCACCGCAACCTCCACCTCCCGGGTTCAAGTGATCCTCCTTCCTCAGCCTCCGAGTACCTGACATTTTAGGCGCCCCCCCACCATGCCCTGCTAATTTTTGTATTTTTAGTAGAGACGGGGTTTCACCATCTCGGCCAGGCTGGCCTTGAACCCCCGACCTCGTGATCCACCCGCCTCAGCCTCCCAAAGTGGTGGGATTACAGGCACAAGACACAGTGCCCGGCCCAGGAAATCTATTTTAAAAGTTCTGATTCGGGCCAGGCGCAGCGGCTCACACCTGTCATCTCAGCACTTTGAGAGGCCGAGGCGGGCAGATCACCTGAGGTCACGAGTTTGAGACCAGCCTGGCCAACACGGTGAAACACTGTCTCTATAAAAACACACAAAAAAGTAGCCAGGTATGGTGGCGGGCACCTGTCATCCCAGCTACTCCGGAGGCTGAGGCAGGAGAATCCCTTGAACCCGGAGGCGGAGGTTGCGGCGAGCCGAGATCACGCCACTGCGCACCAGCCTGGGGGACAAGAGCGAGACTCCGTCTCAAAAAGAAAAAACGTTAAAAAAAAAAAAAAAAAGTTAAGATTCTACAGAGACCAGGGATATGTCTTTCTGCTCATGTGGTGTCAGCTTTTTGTGGGGAGGAAATTATGACAGATGGTTAGGTTTCGATTTTTCAAAACTACTCTAAGCCATTTTGGGGAGAAAAAAAAAAAATATATATATATATATATATATATATATATCGGGATGAACAAACCTTACCAAGCACTTTTCCCAAGTGTTACATACTCTGATGAATGAAGCCACGTCTCAAAAATTCAAAATGCAATTCTTCTTTTAAAGAAAAATTTCAGTTTAACTATAAAACCCTCTCTTTCTCTGTCTTTTTTTTTTTTTTTAATTACCAGGTTTTTAAAAAGAAAACTGAATGAGGCAAAGTGTCAAAATGCCCCGAGTTAAAAGAACCAGAAGGTGATTCTTCTTTCTCCGTCTGTGCCGTTTTACAGGGGTCCTAACTTTTTTAAATGGAAAAACGTTGAAGGGGCTTTTAGGTTTGTATAAAGAGTTATCAGAAGGTAGAATTGAGACAGGTCCAAATGTAGGTGCATTTCAGCTCACTGACAAGGTAGCAAGTGTTCTCTTAGGCCGGGCGCGGTGGCTCCTGCCTGTCATCCCAGCACTTTGAGAGGCCGAGGTGGGCAGATCACCGGAGGTCAGGACGTCGAGACCAGCCTGAACCACATGATGAAACCCTGTCTCTCCTAAAAATACAAAAATTAGCCAGGCGTGGTGGCAGGTGCCTGTAATCCCAGCTCTCTGGGAGACTGAGGCAGGAGAATTGCTTGTTCCCCGGGCGGTGGAGGTTGCAATGAGCTGAGCTGGTCCCATTGCATTCCAGCCTGGGTGACAGAGCGAGACTCCATCTCAAAAAAAAAAAAAAAAAATGTTTTCTTATATGGCAGGAAAAAAAGTTTTTTTTTTTTTTTTCTTCCCAGCTCGGTCAGGGAGAAGTATCTAAATCAGAAGCTGGGAAAGAAAACCGCCCAGGCTGAATCCGGGAAGGTGCGGGCATGGTTTGGAAATGAGACAGTTGACCACGGAACGTTTCTAACGGTGGACTGGGAACGCACCTAAAACATGCAGATAAATCTTGGAGGTCGGGAAGCCCTTGTTGTGTTCCCAAAAAACCAATCAGAACATGCAAAGTAGATCTCCCAAAACCTGGGTGCAGAACCCTGAATGCTTTGGGTCGGGTCATTTCAAGCGAGCGTCCACACCACCCCAGCAGGGATGGCAGGTTGCTATTCAAGCTTTATAAAACGGGGGGGGGGGGGGACCCTGGGAGGCCCAGGTGGCCGATCACCTGAGGTCAAGAGTTCGAGACCAGCTTGGCCAACAGGGCAAAACCCCGTCTCTACTAAAAATACAAAAAATCAGCCGGGCGTGGTGGCGGGTGCCTGTCATCCCGGCGACTCAGGAGGCCCAGGGAGGAGGATGGCTTGAACCCGGGAGGCGGAGGTTGCGGTGAGCCGAGATCGCGCCACTGCCCTCCAGCCTGGGCCACGTAACACGTCTCTGTGTCAGAAAACAAAACAGAAAGAAAAATCTAGGAGGATGCTGAGCCTACAAGTTGGAAGCACTTATATCTGCAAAGACCTTCCAAGTCCCTGGATCTGTCCCTAGCTTTTACAGGTCATGTACCAAACTCACATCCCGACACCCCCGATCTCTTTAATCCCCTTTGGAAAGACACAGCCACAGGCACCCAGGAAAGACTGCCGTGGAAAGACTGCACGGCACCCAGGGCAATGTCCACACCATGATTTCTGCCACAGGCCCCGAGTGGCCGGGTGGCCAGCGCTTCGAAAAGACGTCATGCCTTTACACCTCAGACGCTGATGGGGTCAAGAGTGCTCTTATTTTTTTTCTTTTAAATCTATAATATTTATAATATTGCACTTCATTGCATTTCACTAAAAGTAAATTCTGCACCAGTATGATACCTTCAAACCACGAGTCCACATCTCAGGCAAGTCATTTGCGTCTGAATTCTGCAAATCAGCAAAAAAAAAAAAAAAAAAACCCAACCCAAACCAAACCAAAACCCAGTCGATTGGGAACCAAATACTGCAAAAAGTTGTCAAGTCGCCTCTTCTGTGGCACAAGGGACCCCGACCCGTTCCAGTGCTGTGGGGCCTGCTGTGTTGGCGGACCTCATGCTCCTCAGTCAGGTCCCCGGAAGGTGGGAGTCTCCACGTGGGAGGTTCGAGTCTCCCTCCCGTCCCCTTGTCCCCTTCCAAGCCCCGGTTCGCGTCCTCAGCCTCAGCCAGAGAACGGTTTCCTTATTGCTGCCTGGGAGGGTGGGGGGCGGTGGAGGGGACCCCAGCCCCTGCCTCCTGAGGTTCCAAAGTCCACATTCAGATCCACACCGGTTCTGCAGCTCCTTGGACGAGGGAGGGTGTATATGGCAGTGAAGAAAATCCTTGGCAACGAAGAAATGGCGTTTCCATCGGAGACCAGCCCCGGGACCTTTGCAGTTTCCTCGACTCTAGGATCTTCCAAACGTATGTAGTTAGCCGCATGCATGGAGGGGATCAGCGGAGGAAGACGCAGCCAGGTGGGGTTCCCCTTCTCCAGGGTCCCAGGACGCACGCGGGGCCTTGGAGAGGGGCCGGGCAGGGCGCACGGCGGCTCACCCCCTCCGCCTTCTGCACCATCTCCGCGAGGGTCTGGCTGGGTCGTGCGTGGACCGTCCCAGGAGACCCCTTCCCAGGTCTCTTGCCGGAGCCCCCGGATTGCACGAGCACGCGGGTGCCACCATGGTGCGCTGAGGAGCCCCCGGGGTGGAGGAGCAAGGAGGAGCCCCCCTGTTGCAGGAGCGCACGGGTGCAGGTGGGCTGGGGAGCCCCCAGGTTGCAGGAGCGCACGGGTGCCGGCGCGCTGAGGAGCCCCGGGTTGCAGGAGCGCACGGGTGCAGGTGGACTGAGGGGCCCCCTGGTTGCAGGAGCGCACGGGTGCCGGAGCACTGAGGAGCCNAGGGGCCCCCTGGTTGCAGGAGCGCACGGGTGCCGGAGCACTGAGGAGCCCCGGGTTGCAGGAGCGCACGGGTGCAGGTGGACTGAGGGGCCCCCGGGTTGCAGGAGCGCACGGGTGCCGGCGCGCTGGGGAGCCCCCGGGTTGCAGGAGCGCACGGGTGCTGGAGCACTGAGGAGCCCCGGGTTGCAGGAGCGCACGGGTGCCGGCGCGCTGGGGAGCCCCCAGGTTGCAGGAGCGCTGAGGGCCGCGTTGGCTCCGGGCGGTGGGAGGATTTCGCAGGGGAGGTGCAGTGCAGGACGCGGTGCAGGCGGGGTGCGCGGAGCCCCAGGGTCCGGAGGCGCGCAACGCTGGCGGGGGGACCGCGCGCTGGGGTCAGAGCCCCAGGGCCTCCGCGTGCTTGCGCGCCTTGAGCCGCAGGTCAGCGATGCTGGAGTTCTTGCTGTTGCTCTTCGCGGCGGCGGCGACCACGGCGGCGGCCGAGGCGGACTCGGCCAGCGACGCGATGGGCAGCCCGAAGGGCGGCGGGGGGAACATCAGGTAGGGCGCGTGCGCCGCCAGGTGCGGGTGAAGGTGCGGGTGCGCGTGGGCCACGCCTTCCAGCTGCAGCTGAGCCTGGACCTGCGGAGCGGACCCGGGCGCGGTGAGGGCGCACGATGGGGGCTGGGGGACCCTCCCCGTACCCCCGGCAGCCCCAGAACGCGTCTCTTCTCCCCTGGGGAGCGTCACCCCTTCTCCCACTCTGCAGACCACCCCCCACCCGACTGTCCTCTTTCCCCCTGGCCCAGAGCTGGCGCTGCCTTCGGGACCAGCCGGGCCAGGAGAATCCAAACAGGTCCCCGCAAAGCGCATTGGAGTGGGGTTCACATCCGGGCGCCCACCAGGGAGTTCCAGATGCGCTCTGTTTGCCGGGATTGGGGTGTGAACATCAGCTCACCCCACCGCCCCAAGTAGGGAACACCAGCTTCCCAAGCCTCTCCCGGGGACACCTGCTCCCCAAGCCTCTCCCGGGGACACCCGCTGCCCAAGCCTCTCTGGGGGACACCAGGTCCCCAAGCCTCTTCCGGGGAAACCAGGTCCCCAAGCCTCTTCCGGGAACACCCGCTCCCCAAGCCTCTCCCGGCAACATCAGGTCCCCAAGCCTCTCCCGGGGACACCCGCTCCCAAGCCTCTCCCGGGGACACCTGCTCCCCAAGCCTCTCCCAGGGACACCCGCTGCCCAAGCCTCTCTGGGGGACACCTGCTCCCCAAGCCTCTTCCAGGAAAACCAGGTCCCCAAGTGTCTCCCCCAGTGACGTCAGGTCCCCAAGCCTCTCCTGGGGACTCCAGCTCCCCAAGGCTTCATTGCGCAAAGCCAGGCAGGCCTGCGGGCCCCAGCGGCCTCATTTCACTGGGTCCTGAGTCCCAGAGACTGTGCAAGAGGTGGGCTCTGTCTGCAGCCTGGAGGCCACGTGCCCGGGAGGGGAGAACAGGAGGGATATGGACCCCCGTCCTTACGGCCTGAGCCGTGGAAACCTGGAGAGCTCCCACTTGGGTCCGTTTCTGAATTGTTCATTTATGATTTATACGTTTATACCTGCCGCTCCCAGCCGCCACCCCCAAAGCCCTCCACCCTCAGCCAGCAGAGGCAGAGGCCAGACGTCTGGGACCTGAAGTCTTTCAGCAAACAAGCACCCAAATAAAAACCCCCGACCTGTCCCTTTGGAATAAAACGGTCAAGAACGGAGGCCACGCGTTCCCCCTGCCAGCCCCGCCAACCCCGTTCCACACAGGCTTGCACTCTGAACCCCCAAACTGGAAACCGAAGCGGAGCCCTGCTGTGTCCAGCCAGGGCACACGTGGGCACTGCGCCCTCTTCTCCCGCGACCCCGCACCTCCTTCCACGCACTTCCCAAATGCCCCCCATGCAATCCCCACACTGAGCCAGGGCAGAGGGGTGCCCTCGAGAAGCTTGGGCTCCGCAGCTGACTCCTGACCCCTTGGGCCAAGGAATCCCAGCGGCGCTCCCTCCCAAGTCAGCTGCGAGCTGAGCAGGGTGTCCCCAGCTCAGAGGTGCACAGCCCAGGACGGGGTCCAGGAGCCGGGCAGACGCCCCAGGCCCTCAGGCACTTGGGGGGTTTGGTGAAAAGGGCATGGGTTCCCCCCGGGACAGCAGCTCCCCAATCCTCTCTCCCCAGAACACCAGGTCCCCAAGGCTCTATCCCATCTCTGACACTCAGGCCCACACATCCCACCTTCCTTAACCAGGAAGACAGCCAGGTGGGGGGTGCCTCTCTGGGTGGAATTTCTCCCCACTCTGATTTTTGTAAGATTTCTGCTTAAGCCTGTATATGTGTCCACCTTTCCAAAGGTGGCTCTTGGAGTTCACAGCCTGATTTATATATATATATAAATTTTTTTTTCTTTTTTTGAGACGGAGTCTCAGAGTCTCGCTCTGTCGCCCAGGCTGGAGCGCAGTGGCATCATCTCAGCTCCCTGCAACCTCCACCCCCGCAGGTTCCAGCCATTCTCCTGCCTCAGCCTCCCGAGTAGCTGGGATGACAGGCACACGACACCACCCACCCCCCCTACCCCCAGCTAATTTNCCCGCAGGTTCCAGCCATTCTCCTGCCTCAGCCTCCCGAGTAGCTGGGATGACAGGCACACGACACCACCCACCCCCCCTACCCCCAGCTAATTTTTGTATTTTTAGTAGAGAGGGGGTTTCACCATGTTGGCCAGGCTGGTCTCGAACTCCTGATCTCCAGTGATCCGCCCACCTCGGCCTCCCAAAGTGCTGGGATTATAGGCGTGAGCCACTACACCCAGCCTAATTTTTGTATTTTTAGTAGAGATGGGGTTTCACCATGTTGGCCAGGCTGGTCTCGAACTCCTGACCTCAGGTGATCCGCCCACCTCGGCCTCCCAAAGTGCTGGGGTGACAGGCGTGAGCCCCCGCGCCCGCCCGGTCCAGCCTGATTTAATATGTGCCAAGACGCTTCTAAATGCTCCCTTGGAAAAGCCACTGCCTCCCTCCCCGACCCCCCAACCCAGGGCTAGCCAATTAGTCTCCAGGAGGAGCCGGGAGTGTCAGGATTTGGGAGCCATCGTGGGTTGGGGGGAAGCAGAGGAGGAGGCGACGGGTCCCCGGGGCTCTTCAGAGGAAGGAAAATAAGCTACCTGTTGGAAAGGCATCCGCAAAGCCCCCATATTCACGTAGGGCGCCACACGGCAGGCGTCTAGGTGGTTGGCCGTGCCCAGGATGACACCTGTGGTGAAAGACAGGAGGTGTGAGTGTGGGGGTCCCCCCCAGGAAGGCCCCCCCCCAGCTCCAGGGTCCCACCCCCAAGCCCCAACACCCACCTTTATGCATCTGGTTTTCCTGTTTCCGGCATTTGGCTCTCCGATTCTGGAACCACACCTTGGCGGAAAGGCAGACAGAGTTGCACAGAGTCTGAGAAGTCAGCCTGGCCCCGGCAGGGAGCACCCTCCTACCAGGCTGAACGGAGCCCCTCTGCACCTCTGGGAGCCCGGAGGTAACTCATGGGGGCGATGCCAGCCCCTTACTGCCCCTCTGTGTCCACCCATG
>NW_016107987.1:314537-316928 GCF_001604975.1 Cebus imitator
TTTTCTATTTTTCGAGGAGACGGGATTTCTCCACGTTGCCCAGGCTGGTCTTGAACTCCTGACCTCAGGTGATCCGCCCGCCACGGCCTCCCAAAGTCCTGGGATGAGCTTGGCCTAGAACTGGACATGGCTAAACCCTCTCTGCCCCACGGAAGTCAGACTTGTGAGTCCACACTGATGAATTTAAAATGAAAAAGTGCCTTCCGAGACAGTGGACATGCACTCTGCAACTTCGCAGTGTTCTGTGTGGGCACCCCGAACCCCAACATACGCCTGGAGACCCGGAGGGAGACCCTGACTTTCCACCTTCATACTTTACCCACGTAGGGGGTGAGCACATGGCCTAAGACCTCCCGAACCCAGAAAATGCCTTTCCCTTCCCCGTGGCCTCCTCGGAAGCCCTGGGCAGCTGCAGGGGCTCCATTAATATTATGTGACTCATGCACATCCCGGAGAGGGCCCCCGAGGAACAGCTGCGTGGAAGGGGCGTTCTGCTCCTCTTACGCCTTCTGAGTCTTGGGGGAAGCCTTCAGGAAGCGGGGTGCGGCACAACAGGGGACCGTGGGTGCCCCTGGGAAGCAAACCTCAGAAGACCCTGGGAGTTTGGAAACAAAACAGGCTGGTCTTGAACCCAGGACCCAGCGTCCCTCGGACCTTTCGGAATGGGATTTTCGCTTCCTAAGTGCCTCCCGCAGGGACGCAGGGCAGCTGGAAAAGTTTATCCTCTCCCCCAGCAAAGTAAGGCTCCCTATCCCCCCCCCAAAAAAAGGCCCCCAGCCTGGGGCTAACATTTAAATTCACCCATAATTGCCCTGTTTCCAAAGCCCGCCTTGAGATCCCCAAAGCCATGCACCGCGCCCCGCCATGCCCCACGGCCAGCCGGCCACCCAGAAGTCCCTGGAAGGCCATTAAAAAAAAAAAAAAAAAGAAACAGAATCCTCTTGAAATCTGGAAATCCTGCTTCACTCTCCCTTTCACGGAGCGAGGGGGGGAAAAATAAATAATAAATCAGGGCCCGAGTGATTGACGATCAATTCCAATTAGGCCTGAATATGGTAAGTGAAGTGTGTTACACTGTTTTAGACACTTATTTCTTCATTAAACAGCAGTCACGGATTTCTCTCCCCGACGCCGGTAATGCGATTTCGTTTTGATTTCCATTAGAGACAGTAAATAATGACATTTAATTTAGCGCCGCGCCATCCACCCGCAGATATCTGTTGTAATTAAATTACAGCCCGCCCCTCACCGTGGTCTCATAACTTTCCATTATGACGCCGACAGCTGGGCGATATGAGCTTCCCCGGCCTCGCCAAACATAAAAGGTTAATGACCAACAGCTCCGTCTGCGTGGCCAATTTATTTACGGCCCAGTTCCACAGTCAATGGAAACTCCATCGGCCGAGCGTGGGGTACACGGTGTCCGGGGAGAGGTTACCCAAGCCCTCTCGGATACATGGGATGAAAATACCCCTCCTGGACCCCGTCCCCTGCACCCTGACCGCGTCCACGGGGTGACGTCCCTGTTCGGGCTCATTGATTTTTCAGGAGGGCTTGAACCCTGCTGGCCAGCCTGACGGGACGGCGTTCCCTGCGGGCCATCGAGAATGATGACTTTCATTGTGTTCCCATATTTGTTTTTCTTATTATTTACCGGGGTTCAATTTCCCTGGGCCTCCTGGATCGATCGCCTTTGGCCTTCTCTCCCCCCCCCCCGAAGCCTGTTTTATTTTTACGGGGGGTTCTCAGGGTCTCCACACGCACCCCACGGTCACCGGTGTCCTCCCACGCTGCTAAGGTCCTACTCCTTAATAAAGTACGGAAAGAAATAGTGTGGAATTAAATTACAAGTAATTTATTTTTATAGAAAGAGTCCATCAGCGGCCGGGGAACTATGAGAGGTCCCCGGCAGACAGACGCACCAGGACATGACATCCGCGTCATATCCCCGTTAGGGAAACTTTAATTGTGTCATTAATTTATTCGGGGACGTGCCATCCATCTTCTGGGAGAGGGCTGGACGGGGAGGAAAGTCCTTTCTGACACAGCTCCCTTCCCTCCCCGAGGCCCCTTCTGACCAGCGTCCCCCCATCCGGGACACAAGCGTTTTGGGGACCAGCGCTGTCAGGAAGGGCGGCTGGAAGTGTTGATTTAACGCTAAGGATTCTAAGAAAGCCACAGGGGAGCACAGAACGGAGTCAGGGGATCAGGGGCCAAAATATATCTGTTTCAATGAAAGATCTCAAAAGAGAACCTGCAGCAAACTCATCCGCATCCTACATGGAGGGAAACCTGAGTTTGAATGGGTTGACCCCATAATCAACCCCATAGAAATGGAACGAAATCAGGACTTAAAAAAAAAAATTATATATATATATATATATATATATA
>NW_016107987.1:317518-323935 GCF_001604975.1 Cebus imitator
TCTCATAACACCCGCATGTAACACACACATGTATAAACATACGTACATATGTGTGTTATACATACAGTCAATTCCATTTATATATATATATATGTATTTTAAGGAAAGATCTTGTAAAACACTCCCCCATCAAACGCGTCTGTATTCCAAGCAAAACCGAGGGAAAAGTGCGTTTGAATACATTGACCTCGTAAAGAATTCTACGGGCACCTCTCTCTGGCTAAGCCCTTGGCTTTGAATGGATCTCTCCCCAGTGGGCAATTTTAATTTCATTTATTTTTGAACGGGTCCCCAGGGTCTGGGGATCTGTCCCCAGGAGGAGTTCCGCTTCCAGGGGGCTGACCTGTCAGGCGGGGGCTGGAAGGAGCCCCCTCTGGAACCTGCTCTCACACCAGCACCCAGGAAATAAATTCAGACATTTAAGGGAATGTTTGCAGGGCAAGGAAGCCTGCTCAGAGGGGGCACTGTGGATTCGCACGTTCCTCTGGGAGCCCCCCCCCAGGCCTGTGCTAATGGTCTGCTGTCACCCAGATGCCCAAAGGGTCCCTCATCCTCCCCAAAACCCCCCGGGCGCAGGGCGGAGGAGGCGTTGTGGGCAGGGGAGGAGGGAGCTGCAGGAAACAGAAGACCCTATTTCTGACCTCCTAGGGTCACCCTGCAGCCCCGTCCGTTAATCCTAAACACCATGAGGACCCTGCTAGGATTCCTAACGATCCTAAATGCAGCCACCAGGGAAGGCAGGAGGGAATCGGGGGCCAAGATACATGTTTTCAAATGAAACACCTTCTTAAACACCCTGCCTCAAAAGCTTCTGGATCTTCATGTCCCAATTAAAATCGAAGTAAAGTTGTGTTTGAATGGAATGACCCGATCATCAACCCCACGGGAGCTGAAGGGAATCAGGGGTCAAAATATATAAACATTTATATAAACAAATATATATTTACATCACCAAATATATATACATTATATATATACAAATAAATACATCTACAGATATGCATATTTGCATAAAGAAATATACATGTGTATATGTATATGTTGTGCGTTTACATATATAGACACATATATATAAATATATATATTTGCCTTTTTATATATATACACACACATATACAAATATATATGTTTGCCTGTATAGATATATATCTACAAATGAGTATATACAAATATGTTTGCCTTTATAAAGAAATATGTCTATAAATAAATATATACGATATATGTTTTCCTATAAATATATCTACAAATAAATATAAACAAATATGTCTGCCTTTATATATATAAATACATATTTTATATGCCTTTATATATATATGTTGTATGCCTTCATATATATAAATATATATTTTTTATGTCTTTATATACATATAACTACGTTATATGCCTTTATATATATAAGTATATTGTATGCCTTTATATATATAAATATATATATTTTATATGTGTTTATATATAACTATGTTGTATGCCTGTATATATATATATAAATGTATATATTTTACATGCCTTTATATACATGTAACTAAGTTGTATGCCTTTATATATATAAATATATATATTTTACATGCCTTTATATATATATATATAAGTATGTTGTATGCCTTTATATATATAGATATATATTTTACATGCCTTTATATATGTATAACTATGTTATATGCCTTTATATATATAAATATATATATTTTACATGCCTTTATATATAAGTATGTTGTATGCCTTTATATATATTTTACATGCCTTCATATATACATAACTATGTTGTATGCCTGTATATATATAAATATATATATTTTACATGCCTTTATATATATGTACGTATGTTGTATGCCTTTACATATATATAAATATACATATAAAGGCAAACAAATATATATATATATATAGAAATATACAAGAGCCATATATACACAAAAACGCAATTCAACGCATATGCGCATACACATATGTAATACACATGCATGTGCGTGTAGATGTATTTGTCTGGGCTTCGTGCAAACCAACCCGGTGAAGCCACCCTGCAGGCCGCAGGCGTGTCCCGGAGGCCGCGCGCCCCGCGCGCCCCGCACCCCAGCTCCGCGCGCTCCGGGCAGGGCGCAGGTGGCCCCGGCGGCGCGCCCGGAGGGCCCCGCGTTCCTACCTGCACGCGCGCCTCCGAGAGCCCCAGGCGCTGGCTGAGCTCCTCCCGCATGAAGGCGTCGGGGTAGTGCGTCTCGTCGAACAGCCGCTCCAGCTCGTTGAGCTGCTCCAGGGTGAAGTTGGTGCGGCTGCGCCTCTGCTTCAGCTTGGCCTGCCCGTCCTCGTCCTCCGACTTCACGTCCTCGCGTTTGTCTTTGCATTCGTAAATCCCTGCGTGGCGGCGGGGGACGCGGGGCTGAGGCCGGGGGGCGCCTCTCCAAAGCCTCCCGGGGTCCCCTCCGCGCGCGCCCGCCTCCCCCCAGCTCCGCGCGCGGGTCCAGCGCGCAGACAACCTGGCACCGCGCGCGCATCGCGTGGGGTTATTTTTACGCAACGCGGCCACCTTTTCCCGTGTCCCGCGGTGGAGACGGGGAACCCCGAAAACCCAATGCGCCTTTACGCAGGGACCGCGTAGACCCCACGCGGCAAAACCCGAGGAGAACACTCGCTTTTTTGGATAACAACCTTGTTTTCTTGGCCCCGTCTCCAAATCGTTTCCTCAATTACCCAATTCTAGTCTGTTGACGTAACCTAACCTTTTTATGATGATGATTATTTTAAAGGAGAGTGGGGTGTCAAATCATACTTTGAAAGGAAATTGTTTATTTATTTTTTTTTAAGGAAGAGTTGCCGACTGTGGGGTCCCTGGCGGGGCGCCCAGGGAACGGGACGGGCAGGTTGCGGATTCTAGGTCCGCGGAGAGACGCTATCCCCGGGTGCAGCGCAGCTGGGCTTGGGGATACGGGTCCCTCCGGGGAGTGGCCGAGCTACGAGCCCCTCCTCACAGAACCTGTTTCTGACCAGAACAGCTGAACCCCGTATTGGGAACGCACCACCGCAGCCTGGGAGTCGAACCGCGTTCGGAAAAATCCCTCTTTCCCAGGTACACGCGGTCAGGCGCGCACCCACCCCACCAGGGAACCAGAAATGGCACTGCGTCCCCTCCAAAAAACGGTGACCTGCGAGACAGGGAAGGGCATGAAAAGTCCGCTCTGAGCCGCTTCCAGCTGAAAAGCGTTTTGTTCCGAATGTTAGACACTCAGACCCTGACCATGCCCTTCTTCGACCCAGGGTTGGTGAAAGCGGCTCCTCCAACGCCCCTCTGTTCCCATCTCCGGCCTGCTGGGAACCGAGGAAGACCCCGCGCGGCCTAGGCTTGTGTCAAGGGTAAAAACGCTGACATTTGCAAGTTTAGCCTTGAAACAGTCTCAGAGGCCCCGGGTCACCCAGAAACTTGCAAAGCTGACCAATCCAACCTGTGTAAAGGGAACCCGGAAAAGGCCAGCGCCGCGTTCTCTCTGTTCCTTCCACCACCCACCCCAGGGCCTCCCGCGAGCTGGATTCAGCGCCGGCCACTTATTCCAGCGTGGACTTCAGACTCCCTTTGGCCTCCTAAAACGCACGTGCTTCCAAGAACGCGGCGTTCCTTCCCCACCCTGAATCCTCTTCCTGCAGCGAGTCCTGGAGCTTCCTCCTTCATTTCTCTAAGTGTAAACCGCACAGATGGAGGCCAGCTGATAAACCCGGCTTCAGAGGGTGCAAGCACCAGCGTGCCGGCTTTGCAAAAGCCACGGGATTCCACGGGTGGGTGCCCGGGGGTCCTCACCCCACTCTCCAACCTCCATTTACCTCCAGCATGGGACACAGCGCTGGTGGGGTCTGTCCCTGCCCAGTCAAGGGGAAAGGGTAGCGGGGGACTCACTCTGGGTCCCCGAATTCTTATTTTCCGCTTTCAAACGGCCTGGAGTACCCTTTGCTTTGGCACGCTGGCCGCACCCTGGGACCCGCGGCCAGGGGGAAGAAGAGAGACGCCAGAGGAGGAAATCCGCGCCTCTGGGAAGGACGGGGGGAAAAAGGAACCCTACAGAACTGGCCGCTGCGCCCTGCGGAACGTCTGACATTCATTCAAGTCAGGCCCTAAAAGTCTGGGGTTCAGCCTCGCGTCTAGGGAGCTGTCTTTGTATGAGTCGCGGGGCCGGCTGTGCGGGGTCTGGACGTGCCAATGAACTGCTGGGTGAGCCGGGCCGGCTCTGCGCGCGTGGACTCCCGGCCGCCGGAGCCCTGATTTACAATTAGTACCCACCGTTATGCTTTCACAGGCTCAAGGCCTTGGGACCCTGTCTGGTCAGCAGTTCGCCCGCAAGGCCACCCATTCCCCTGGAGCTGTGCCACCCACACCCCAAAATGTAGGCCCCAGAAAAGCAGGTAGCCCCCGAGGGTTAGGAAGAATGACCTTCGGGTGGCTTCCCCCTGCCCTCCCACCTCTGGGAGCCCATCAGCGGAGATGAGATTCTCTCTCTCTCTTTGTAATGAAAAAAGAACAGCTGTGAATAGTCCTCTACAGCTCTGCCCCTGACACTTTTCGCTCATTTCACCCTTAAGCCTTACAGAGACCCGGTGGTGCGTTTGGAGGGAGATTTGGGGTACACACGGCCTCTCCCAGCCCGATTTCCACCTCGGGGAGATCTCCCAAGGAGCGTTCTGGAACCACAGCTGGAGGAGAGCCCCCAGGGCGGGCCTGCCTGCCTGAAACCCGGCTCCGCGCTGACAGCCTGCAGTAGGACGGGCCTGGAAGCCACCAGCTTCCCGGGGCGCCCTCATGCCCCATCCAGATCCCGGCCCCATCCAGACCCCGGCCACCTGCGGGCACCGGACTGGTTTTGATTTAGACAACAGCTTTCACCGAGATCCAGCCTCGAGGATCAAAGGGAAAAATAAAAATAAAAAATTGTTTCTTAAAGGAAACGGAAGCAGGCAGGTCGGGGCCTTTGGGTCTGTTTCCCCCGCGCAGCCCGGAGTCTAAGCCGGTATCTCGGGTAGCCGGGAAGGCGCGGGGGAGAGAGCTCCCCTTTCCGCGTGGGTGACCTCAGATCCAGTCCAGACACAGGGAGACTGAGGCAGAAACCCACACCCGAAGACGCCAGGTCCTACCGCGCTCACGCCTGTCACCCCAGCACTTTGGGAGGCCGAGGCGGGCTGATCACTTGAGGTCAGGAGTTCGAGGCCAGCCTGGCCAACATGGAGAAACCCCGTCTCTACTAAAAACGCAGAAAAATTAGCCCGGTGTGCCGGCGGGTGCCCGTAGTCCCAGCTACTCCGGAGGCCGAGGCAGGAGAATCGCTTGAACCCGGGAGGCGGAGGTTGCGGTGAGCCGAGATCTCGCCGCTGCGCTCCAGCCTGGGCGACACAGCGAGACTCTGCTTCAAAAATATGTACATATATGTGTGTTTATGGCAGGCCCTACGGCCACCACGATCCACCGCAGCCCCGTGTCTGCGCCCAAGCCAGGGGGCTCGAGCCTGCGGACAGCGCGCGGCCCCAGCTCCGATCCTCCTTGCCCCCCTCCCAGACTCCCACCGTGGAGACCTCCCGGCTTCTCCAACGGGCTCCACTCCTGCCTTCGTTTCCTTCTTAGGAAAATCCTGGCCTCGGGGCCTTCTCCTCCTAGCCGGAGAGCTGTAAATGTGAAGAGCGCGGCGCGCGCCGGCCGACTCCGTGGGGCGAGGCGGCTCCGAACCCCGGGAGGGGACCCTGGGGAAGCCGCGGGGCGCGCGGAGGAGCTTACCTTCCGCCACGCGCGCGGTGCCAAATTCCTTGAGCTTCTCCTTCTCATTGTCTACGTGGTCCTTGAACAAATGCACGGGGCAGTGGCCGGTGCCCTCCGTGAGGTCCTGGAGGCTGGAATCCGACGTCCCCAGCTCCCGCGAGCGCGCCAGTCCGCTCTCCAAAACTTCCCGGTAGGTGATGGAATCCTTCTTCCCGCCGCCGCCTCCGCCTCCCGCGTTCCCGTCCTTGCTTTTCTGGTCGAAAGATTTGGATACAAAAGCGGTGAGCTCTTCCATGGCTGAGGCCGGCGGGGAGGAACCTGCGCGGGGAGGACTCCAGGAAGCTTTGGAGGCGCTGGGGCCGGTGGGTGCGCGCGTCTCCCCGCGCGGAGGAGGGAGGAAGGCGGCCCGTGCGCGCGCGGGTGGATCTCCAGCGCTGTTATTTACGCCTTTCCATTGGAAATCTCGCTATTTATACGCGGCGACCTCGCCCAGCCCCCCGCGCGCCGCCTGTCTGGAGCAATTACCGGAGTCTGGGCTCCGCGGCGGACGCACGCAGGGACGCGGTCTCTCCCCCACCCTCCCCAAGGCCGGCAATTGGGTTTCTTGTCATTTCATCACCGTTTGGCGTCCGCGCAAAGAGGTGCGAAGAGGTAAAGATGCCGTTTTTGTTTCTTTCTTTTCTTTTTTTTTT
>NW_016107987.1:323970-331839 GCF_001604975.1 Cebus imitator
TTTTTCTTTTTTTTTTTCTTTTTTTTGGCAGGGAGAGCGCGCGCACCACCAGCGCCCCCCAAGACCGGTCCCCGCGTTTCTCTTCTGTCCGTGGCTGCGGCGTAAAGCAAAGTGGACCAGGACTTCGCGGGCCTGGAGAGAGGAGGGTCCCAGCCGTTCCGCGCCCCCCTCTCTTCCAGGGGAGGAGCGCAGAGCGCGGCGCCTGGACCGTTCCAAGAACCGCCCCTCCTTTCCCAAGGCGGAGATGGAGAGGGGACCCGGGGCGCGTCGGGACCCGCGATTTTGCAACTTGGAGGCTGCGTGCGTTTGGATGGACGGATGGAGACGCCGGCGGAGGCCGCTCGGAGCCGGATGGAGGAGCAGGGGGCGCGCGGGTGAGATGGAAAGCGCCTGAAGGACCCCCAAAGTCAGAAGAAGGGGCCCGGTGTCCCTAAACCTGGACGCCAGCGCCTGGGCGGAGGCTGAGGATCCCCGCGGCCGTCTCCCGGGTCCCCAGCGCCCGCAGAAAGGAGCTGGGGTCCCCGGGAGGACCGGTTCGTGCAGACCGGGTCCTTTCTGCACCCGCCAGACCCCGGCAGACCCAGGATCGAGGCCGCCGCCCCCCACTTAGCGCCGCGCTGGCACCCTGGCGTCTCGGATATTTATTGGGGAGACTCTTATATACAGAGACACACTTCGTGTTTTTGGTTTTCCTCGCGGGTGACCCTGCTCGGCCCCTCCCGCGTCGCGTGGTGGAAGCCGGGGTTCGCCTCCGCGAGCTGACATTCCTTTTCCACGTCCTGGAAACCAAATAAAGTTGAGGATTTTTTTTTTTTTCTCCTTTTCCCTGTTTTCTTTTTTTTTTTTTCTTTTTCCTGTAAAATGCCTTCATCCTTCCCCCTCCCCCATCGCGTTTGGAGCTGAGGAGGGTCCCGGGGAAGTGTGACTTTTTTTGGGGGGGGGGAAGGGAGAAGCTCCTTTGCGGGTTTCGGGGGAGACACCCCTTGGAAGCGTCCAGCGTTAGCGCTCGGGAGCCGGGCCCTGGTTTCCTGCATCGGAAAGAAAGGGAGACGTTTCTCCAGACCCCAGGGCGCAGGTGGGGGTACCCGGTAAAAGGGGGGCGCTGAGGGGAGGGGGAGGAGCTGAGGAGGTGGAGAAATGGCTGTCCTGATTCTTCCCTCCCTCCTCCCTCCTCTTCTTCCTTCTCCTGCGCCGTCCTCCCTTCTTTCATCCCTCCTCCACCCTTCCCTCCTTCTTTCTCCCCATCTTTTTTCTCTCCCTCCCTCCTCCTCCTCCTTCCTCTTCCCTCCTTCCTTCCTCCCCCTTTGCCTCCTGCTCTTCTCTACTTTCCTCCTGTCCCTTCTTTTCCCTCCTTTTCTCCGTCCCTCCCTTCCTTCCTCCTTCCTTCCTCCTTCCTTCCTTTCTCTTCCTTCCTTACTTCCTCCTTCCTTCCTTTCTCTTTCCTTCCTTCCTCCATCCCTCACTTCATTGCTCCCTTGCTTCCTTCCTTCCTCCTTCCTTCCTTCCTCCTTCCTTCCTTCCTCCTTCCTTCCTCCTTCCTTCCTTTCTCTTCCTTCCTTCCTTTCTCTTTCCTTCCTTCCTCCATCCCTCACCTCTCCTCTCCCTTCCTTCCTTCCCTTCTCCCTCCCTCTGTTCCTCTCCTTATCCCACAGGCTTCCCTCCCTAACCCCATTCCCTCCCTCTCCCTTCCCTCCGTCTCTCCCCCCTCCTGTCCGTTCCCCTCCTCCCTGTGCCTCTTCCTCCCTCCTTCCCCTCTGTGTCCCCTCCGTCTCTCTCGTCCTCCAAGTCCCCTTTTCCCTCCCTCTCCCCCCCCATCCATCCGCCTCCCCCATTTCTGCCTGTCCCTTCCCTCCCCCTTCTCGTCCCGGGAACCCGGGCCTGGCAGCCGTCCCCTCTCCGGGCCTCCCCGGACGGACGTTCTGCCCCAAACGGGCACCGTCAGGTCCAGAGCAGACTTCAAAGGCGAAGGAGCCTCCGAAGTCCCCAAGACACCCGGGTCTTTGTCGCCACGACCTCCCATCAAAGCCGGGGCCGCCAGATACGACAGTATCACAGGGAGTCACAAACAGTCCCATGTATGATGCAGACTCGCCTGGAGGGTCACCGTCCTCCGGAAGAGGCCACGGGAGAGGCCGGGAGGGTGGGCAGGGGCGCGGGGGGCCCGGACGGGGAGGGGGTCGGGCGGGGGTCTCCCAGCTCCTCCTCGTCCTCCCAGCACCCCGGGGCGCGTCCTCCCCTGCGGGGCCTGGGGACCCAGCGTGAGGGCCGAGCTGTGCAGGCCTGCGGGAACGCAGGTTGGGGGGCGGGCGTGTGAGACAGAGACAGACAGGCAGAGACAGAGACATGCGGAGAAGGAGAGAGACAGCAGAGACACAGAGACAGACACACAGAGAAGGAGACAGACAGAGACAGCAGGGACACAGAGACAGAGACAGAGAGAAGGAGAGAGAGACAGCAGAGACACAGAGACAGAGACAGAGGAGAGAGAGACAGCAGAGACACAGAGACAGACACACAGAGAAGGAGACAGAGAGACAGCAGGGACACAGACACAGAGACAGAGAGAAGGAGAGAGAGACAGCAGAGACACAGAGACAGAGACACAGGGGACAGAGAGAGACAGCAGAGACACAGACACAGAGACAGAGACAGCAGAGACACAGACACAGAGACAGAGGAGAGAGAGACAGCAGAGACACAGAGACAGAGGAGAGAGACAGCAGAGATGCAGAGACACAGAGACAGAGACAGAGAAGGAGAGAAAGAGAGACAGCAGAGACACAAACACAGAGACAGAGGAGAGAGAGACAGCAGAGACACAGAGACAGAGGAGAGAGACAGCAGAGATGCAGAGACACAGAGACAGAGACAGACAGAAGTAGAGACAGAGAGAGCAGAGACACAGACACAGAGACAGAGAAGGAGAGAAAGAGAGACAGCAGAGACACAGAGAAGGAGAGAGAGAGACAGCAGAGACACAAACACAGAGACAGAGAGAAGAGAGAGACAGCAGAGACACAGAGACAGAGACAGAGAGAAGTAGAGAGAGACAGCAGAGACACAGAGACAGACACACAGAGAAGGAGGGAGACAGAGAGAGCAGAGACACAGACACAGAGACAGAGAGAGGCAGACACACGCAGAGACGGGGAGGGGGGAAGAGAAACAGGGAAAGAGACAGAGACAGCAGAGAGAGAGAGACATCCCGAGCAGAGTCTCTGGGTTACAGCCACGCCCGGGGTCCTCAGAGCCCAGATAACTTTTCTGCTCCCGAAGGCGTCCCCGCGTCTCCGCCCGCTGCGAAGCTGGGTCCCCGGGGACCTCGCGGGGAGCCCCTCACAGCTGCCGCCGTCTGGCTGCCTCCCAAAAACCCTCCCTCCGCCCAGCTCAGCTGCCTCCTGCGCCTCCCAGGACCAGGCCTTCCCGGGGGTCCCGCGGGGCCCCGGCCTGTCCAGCCCCGAGGTCCCTCAGCAGGAGACGGTGCTGCCAGCCGGCAGCCCAGACCCGCCTGCGGCAGCCTGGGACCCCCTGCCCCGAGGGAAGTCCCCGTGCCACGGTCTGTCACAACCTCCTGGAAGGACAAGGGGGACGCCAGGCGGGAGCCTGCGTGGTCATTGCCACCGAGGACGCATCGCTTCGAAATCACTCACGTCCGCCGCGGGAGCCGTTTCCCTCTGGGTCGGACACGCCGTGTTTCCTGAGAGTCTGTGGCCGGGAAAAGGAGATGGTGCTTCTGTAAAATCAGGACTCTTTCTCGGGGACAAGCTCAGTGGGCCCCGCTCGCCCCTGCCCCCCAAAAGCACTCTTCGCACAAGCTTCAACTAAAGACTAAGTGTGTCCTGAAAGTCAAGGACAGGGAAACAGAGACAGAGAGACAGAGATACACAGAGACACAGAGAAAAAGAGAGAGACAGTGGAGACAGAGACGCAGAGACACACAGAGCAGAGACAAAGAAGGAGAGAGACAGAGAGACCTGGGGAAGGGTCTCTGGGTCAAAGCAGGTGTCTGGGGTCGTCAGACCCGGGATAACGTTTTCCTGCTTCCAGAGGCCTCCGGGTCCCCGTCCCTTCTCCTGCTGGGACTCCGGCGTGGAGAAACACCTGCCACGTGTGTCACTGATCACGTCTGAGCCCGGGCGAGAACTTTCCGTGCCACACGCGTTTTCCTTTGCACATGGACCAGGCTGAGCAGGACCGCACGGCCGAAGGCCGCAGAGCGGGCGGGTTTTAGGAAACACGGCGTCGGCATTTCGGGGAGGGCGGCTGCAGGCGGAGGCTGCCCGGGGCCGACTAAGGGGTGCTTGTCTGAGGTTGTATGGATGCCTCCCCGAGACACAGAGACACAGAGGCACAGCGGGCAGGTGACACGGGCCTCTCCCGTCGCACTGTGTCCAGTTAGAATGTGGATGCCGCCCTGTGGGACACGCACGTTTCCAAGCGTGGAAAGGGAAACTCGTTTTGGGAAGCTCAGTGAGGAGACAGAAACAACTGCAGATGAAGACGCAAAGGGAAAACAGGGAAGTGGCAGAGTCGGGGGAGGGGGAAGAAGACGGGGGGTGGGGAGGAGGGGAAGAGGAAGGAGGAGGAGAAGGAAAAGGAGGAGGAAGGGGGAGGAAGGGGCAGGAAGGGAGGGAGGGAGGGAAAGAGAAACAGGAAGGAAGAAGGAAAGAAGGAAAAGAGAACAGAAGGAAGGAGAAAAAGAAAGAAAGGAAGAAAGAAAAAGAAAGAGAAAGAAAGAGAAAGAAAGGAAGGAAGGAAAGAAAGAGGAAAAAAAAGAAAGAAAAGCTTTCTGGAAAGGAAAACGTGCCCAGCGCGCTCCCCCAAGCCCCCCGCCCCTCCCCGAGGCCTCCGGGGCTGCGGGTTCGCGTCCCGACGCCGCCCGCGCGCTCCCGGCTCCTGCAAACGCTGCGTGTCCTGAGCTCCCACACACGTCTCCACCAGAAACGAAAGAAAAGGAAACGGAGCAAACGGGACATGTGGGGACGCCCTGTTGTCAGGCAGGGTGGGGGCGGGGGCCCTGGGACACCCCCCCAAATCCACAAATATTACCCCAAATATCCAGGGTTTTGGCCCCACGCGCGCCCGAGCTCCACATTTGCAAAGAAGAACGGAATCTCTCCCTGTGGGACTGAGCTCCCTGCGGTCCGGTCCGCCTGCCTGGGCTGGGGGTCCCCGCAGCAGAAGGGCAACGTCCCAGGGGGTCCTCCGCGCCTCGGCCCGCCCCGGACACCCCACAGGGAGCCTCTCTGTGAATTCCGCACAGTCGCCCCTGACCAGGCCCCAAGTGCAGGGAGCGCGGCTGGACGCCCTGGAGGAGTCTCCGGGACCTGAACCTGAGGCCAGAGAACGTTTCTCTGCAGCCCGAGAGGGGCCGGTGGGGCTGGGGAGCTCGAAACCGCAGCTGAGAAGGAAGGGAGAAATGAGGGAGGGAGGGAGGGAGGGAGGGAAAGACAGATGGAAGGAAGGAAGGAAGGAAGGAAAAAAGAAACAAAGAAAGAAAGAAAGAGAGAGAGAGAAAGAAGAAAGGAAGGAAAGAAAGAAAGAGGAAAGAAGTAAAGAAGGAAGGAATGAAGGAAGGAAAGAGAAAGAAAGAGAAGAAAGGAAGAAGGAAGAAAGGGAAAGAGAAAGAAAGAAGAAAGAAAGAAAACGAAAGAAAGAAAGAGAGAAAGAAAGAAAAGAAAAAGAGAGAGAGAAAGAGAAAGGGAAAAAAAGGAAGGAAGCAAAGAAGAAGAAAAAAGAAAAGAAAAAAGAAAGCAAGAAAACAACAAAGAAAGAAAGAAAAAGAAGAAAGAGAGAGAGAGAAAATAAGCAAAAGTGAGCGAAGGAAGGAAAAGGAATAGAAAGAAAAAAAGAAAGAAGAAAGACAGAACGAGAAAGAAACGGAGAAACAGAAAATAGGGAAGAAGAAGGGAAAAGGAACAGAAAGAAAGAAAAAAGGAAGACAGAAAAGGAAGAAGGAAGGAAAGGGAAGAGAAAGAAAAAAGAAAGACAAAGTGAGGAAGAAAAATGTGGAAAGAAAGAAAGAGAAAGAAAAAAGAAAAAGAAAGAAGGAAAGAGACAGAAGGAAAGAAACGAAGAAGAGGAAGAAGCAGCAGCAGCAGCAGCAGCAGCAGCAGAAAGAGAAGCAGAAGGAGGAGGGAAGGAAGGAAGGAAGGAAGGAAGGAAGGAAGGAAGGAAGGAAGGAAGGAAGGAAGGAAGGGTTTCTGGAAAATCAGAAAGTGTCTTTGATATTCATATTTTTTCCCAGGTTTAGCTCCGTCACATGAAGCTGGGACCTTCAGGGCTCAGGAGCTCCCCGTGGGCGTCCGGGCGTCACAGACTCCTGCAAACACCTCGGACCTGGCACCCACGGGTCCTGAGCGGCCGCCCCGAGAACCCACCTGCTGCGGGAAACGCCCTGAGGGCAGCTGGGGCACCCGGCTGTGCCCCGTCCCCGTAAAACAGCCCGGCTGTTTCTATGCGAATCGCGTACATTTTAACGAATAATTCCTACCATTTCTCTCTCTCCGTCTCCGTCTCTCTTTCTGTCTCTCCTTCTCTCTTTCTCTCTGTGTCTGCCTCTGTCTCTCTGTCCCTGTCTCTCTGTCTCTCTCTCTGTCTCTGTCTCTCTCTCTCTCTCTGTCTCACACACGACACCAAGGTAAAGAAAAGCCACAAAGAGGTTCAAATCCTGAACACTTAATTTCCTTCACGCCTCCAAAGTCTGGCTTTGATTTTTTAATATTTTCTTTTTCCTTTTTGGGTCACCCCGACAAGGCTGCGCTCTCTGGAACCTAATGTGTTTACTTTAAATCACATTTCACACCCAGAGCTCTTCATTGCTGAGTGCCACGGCTGGGGACCCTCTGGGGCCTCCAGGCCTCCTGAGCGGAGAACCTGAGACCCCCACCCCTTCCCTCCGGCCTACTCCACACCCACCCCCCAGCAGCAAGTCAGGCCTGCTCCAGCCCGGGGAGAAAGTCTTTTCAAGGAAATCCCCTTGTGCCTGGCCCACATTTCCTTCCCTCTTTTAGGCTATAGATGGAAAGGCAATTGCTGTTAACACCAAGCACCCACACAGGGCCGCGTATCAATGGCCACTGACCACGGCGCAGGCTTTTTAACAAGCACCAGCCCCTCCCCAGCCATGAAATATGTATGAGCATCGATCAGGGACTGCGGAGGTTACAGATGTCTTCACCATTCCCCGGGCTCCCTCCTGCTCCCTCCCCCTCCACTTTGACATTTAGAGGCCTGAGTGTGCCCGGCGTGGCGCGGGGCTGGGTATGGACCCACGGAAGCCACCACGCCGCCCGTGCCAGGCTGACACAGTGTCATCAAAGCGGACTTTGTCAGGCTGGCTCGTGGACGGGTGACACGTGTGCACTGACCAGAACCACATGTGTAGATGGTAATACACATATACTAAGTGTGGGTTTCTCTGTACATCTGTATCTATGCAGACATATACGTGTGGTCATATTACATCTATGTATACAGATATGCACATGTGCTGAGAATATACATATCTACATACATATATACACGTGGTTATACATATATATCTATACAGACATATACGTGTGGTCATATTACATCTATGTATACAGATATGCACATGGGCTGAAAATATACATATCTATATAGATATATACAGGTGGTTATATTATATATAATATAAATTATAGGTGTGGGTATATTATATATATCTATACAGACATTTATATGGAGTTATATCTATATATCTATACAGATATACACATGTGCTTATATATATCTATATAGATATATAGAGGTGGTTATATTATATATATCTATACAGACATATATATGTGGTTATATTACATCTATATATACAGATACACACATGTGCTGATAATATACATATCT
>NW_016107987.1:334228-338188 GCF_001604975.1 Cebus imitator
TCTGTCTCTGTCTCTGTCTCTCTCTCTGTCTCTGTGTGTCTCTCTGTCTCTCTCTCTCTATCTGTCTCTGTCTCTCTGTCTCTCTCTCTGTCTCTGTGTGTCTCTCTGTCTCTGTCTCTCTCTCTCTGTCTCTCTTCTCTCTGTCTCTCTCTCTCTCTGTCTCTGTGTGTCTCTCTCTCTCTGCTTCTGCGTCTATCTGTCTCTGTCTCTGTCTCTCTCTCTGTCTCTGTGTGTCTCTCTGTCTCTGTCTCTCTCTCTGTCTGTCTCTGTCTCTCTCTCTGTCTCTCTCTCTCTCTCACTCTCCAGCACAGGGTGGACATTTAACCTCCTTCCTTTCAGACTTAATCACGGGCCTTCACTTTGTCTTTTATTTAAGAAAAACGTTATTCTTTATTATGATTCTGTTTTCCAGGGAGCCAAGGCGTTTGTCACGGGGAACAAACCCAGGAGGCCGTTTTCTGGAGGACCAGGGTCCCCCAAACCGCAGGCGCCCCCCCCCCTTGGCCATGAATGAATTCAGCAGAACGTTGCTGCGGTGATAAACGTTTCCGGGAATAAATCTTAAAGGTTCCAAATGTGGACTTTCATTTCCATTCCTGGCTCCGGCCTCAGCGAGAGGACAGAGAGAGGCCTCAGCCTGCCTCCCACCAGCTTGCACCCGCAGACCCGGGGTTCGCCTCCCCAGGACTCACCAGCTTCAGAAATTGGGGGTCTCCCAAACAGGCTCCCTGGGACACACTGACTTCAGAAATGGGGGGTCTCCCAAACAGGCTCCCTGGGACACACTGACTTCAGAAATCGGGGGTCCCCCAAACAGGCTCCCCGGGATGCACCTACTTCAGAAATTGGGGGTCTCCCAAACAGGATCCCAGAGACTCATCGGCTTCAGAACTTGGGGTTCCCCCAAACAGGTTGCCCAGGATGCACCAGCTTCAGAAGTTGGGGGACCTCCCGAAACAGGCTCCCCAGGATGCACCAGTTTCAGAAATGGGGGACGCCCAGACTCCCCAGGACGCACCGGCTTCAGAAATTAGGGGACCCCCAAACAGGCTCCCCAGGACACACCGGCTTCAGAAGTTGGGGGACCCCCAAACAGGTTCCCCGGAAGCACTGGCTTCAGAAATTGGGGGTCCCTCAAACAGGCTCCCTGGGACACACCGACTTCAGAAATTGGGGGTCCCCCAAACAGACTCCCCGGGATTCACCTACTTCATAAATTGGGGGTCTCCCAAACAGCTCCCCGGGACACACCGACTTCAGAAATTGGGGGTCCCCCAAACAGGATCCCCGAGACTCATCGGCTTCAGAACTTGGGGTTCCCCCAAACAGGTTGCCCAGGACGCACCAGCATCAGAAGTTGGGGGACCCCCCGAAACAGGCTCCTGAGGAGGCACTACTTTCAGAAATGGGGGACTCCCAGACTCCCCAGGACGCACCGGCTTCAGAAATTGGGGGACCTCCAAACAGGCTCCCCAGGACGCACTGGCTTCAGAAGTTGGGGGTCCCCAAAACAGGTTCACCAGGACACTCCGGCTTCAGAAATGGAGGGCCCCCAAACAGGCTCCCCAGGACGCACTGGCTTCAGAAATTGGGGGACCCCCAAACAGGCTGCCCAGCTCTGGCCACGCCTCTCCAAGTTTGAAACGCGCCTGAAAGGAAGAAACACGCCTCCAGCGCAGAGCCAGGAAGAGGCACCCTTTGCTTCCCAAGACCAGAAGCTTCCGCAGAAAGTCAATGGCACGCAGGGCGCGCCGGGGAGACCTGAGCCCGAGGGTCCCCAGCGCGAGGGGCGCGCACAGGGCGCGTTTCCTCGATCCCTCCCTTCCTCCTCGGCTCAGGCCCGAGGAGGGGACCTGACCCTTGGGCGGCCTCAGCGAGGAGAAGACGAGGCCTCGGGAGTCTCCGAGCGCAGCGCGTGCACCTGCCCCGAACCCCTGGGGTTTCCCATGGCGCCCCCGCCCCAATTCCAAGGAAGTCCAGCCTCGCATTTCGGGTGGAATCGGCACCGCGCAGCCTCTGCATCATTTCCCTTCCACTTCCAGAAGCCACGTCTCTGGAGGAAAAAAAAAATTATATATATATATATATATATTCCAGGACGGGAACGCCAGGCGCAGGCATGAATTAATTGGCCAATTTGTGGGGAGGCCTCGGCCGCCTCCCGTCCCCACCCTCCCACCTCCCGAGGCTGCCCTGGAACCGAATTCGCTCGGGGAGCAGGTCCGAGTCCCCCCTAAAGCGCGTCCTCTGCAGAAACAGCTGGACCACGCGGGTTAGCACGGGGCGGGGGGGGGGAGTGGTGGCTGGGGGGCCCCCTAAAGTGCGCGTCCTGGAAACTCCCCCCAGCCCCAGGTTACTGGGTGCTCCTAGAACAGTCCACTAGACCGTCAGTCTAGGGGGCCCCCAGCCACGCGAGAGTGACCGCTGCATCCCCAGCCACGTGAGAGAGACCCCTGCACCCCCAGCCACTGAAGAGAGACCCCTGCTCCCCCAGCCACGCAGCAGAGACCCCTGCGACCTCAGCCACATAGGGTAAATCCCTGCACCCCCAGCCACGCAGGACAGACTCCTGTACCCCCAACCACGCAAGACAGACCCCTGCACCCCCAGCCACTCAGGAGAGACCCTTGCACCCCAGCCACTCAAAACAGAGCCCTGCACCCCCAGCCAAGCAGGAGACACCCCTTCACCCCCAGCCAAGCAAGAGATACCCCTGCACCCCCAGCCACTCAGAACAGACCCCTGCACCCCCAGCCACGCATGACAGACTCCTACACCCCCAGCCACGCAGGAGAGACCCCTGCACCCCCAGCCAAGCAGAACAGACCCCTGCACCTCCAGACACGCATGACAGACTCCTGCATCCCCAGCCACGCAGGAGAGACCCCTGCACCCCCAGCCACGCATGACAGACTCCTACACCCCCAGCCACGCAGGAGAGACCCCTGCACCCCCAGACAAGCAGGAGAGACCCCTGCACCCCCAGCCAAGCAGGAGACACCCCTGCACCCTCAGTCATGCAGGAAAGACTCCGCACCCTCAGCCACGCAGGACAAATCCCCGCACCCCCAGCCATGGAGGGCACCCACGGTGCCCAAACGGGGGGCGCTTATCCCTGCTCAGGGCCTCGCTGGGTGTGTGGTGGGGGTGGGGGGCTCGCTGTGCGCCTCTCCAAGGGACCCTTCATCCCACTGAACTAATGAGGCGCCCGCGCTGACCGCCCAAGGCTGCCTGTGGGGGGCCGGGAATGCGCCCCAGCCCTGGCCGGTCCTACGCGCACTGGGGAACTCGCCCCGCGGTGGCTGGGAGGGCGGGGAGCACAGAGCGCGCGGGGTCTCCAGGCTGGAGCGCGCTGGGCCAGGGATTTGGGGGAGGGGACGCGGAGGTCCGAGTGCAGCCTGGCTAATTGGGGAGCCGAGGCGCTGCTGGCCCCGGCCGGAGTGCGGGGAGGGGCCCTGGGGCGAGCGGGGAGGGCCTTTCCACCCGCGGCTCAGCCTCCTGGCCGGAGGCGAAGCTTGGGGCGACAGAGCTGAGCTCGACCCGGCTGGATGTCTGCCCGGAGCCCACCTCCGCGCTGCGCAGCGCCCCGCGCTCCTCCCCAGCAGCAACTGCAGCGCGCGGGGCAGGGGGCGCAGGCGGGGTGGGGGAGGCAGTGGGGTGGGAGGGAACGCTAGCCCAGCGACCCCAGCACCCCCAGCCACTCAGGAGAAACCCCTGCATCCCAGGCCACGCAGCAGAGACCCTTGCGCCCCCAGCCACACAGGGTAAATCCCTGCGCCCCCAGCCACTCAGGACAGACCCCTGCGCCCCAGCCACTCAGGAGAGACCCCTGCGCCCCCAGCCACTCAGGACAGATCCCTGCGCCCCAGCCACTCAGGACAGACCCCTGCGCCCCTAGCCACTCAGGACATACCCCTGCGCCCCCAGCCACTCAGGACAGACCCCTGCACCCCCAGCCAC
>NW_016107987.1:338240-345817 GCF_001604975.1 Cebus imitator
CCCTGCGCCCCAGCCACTCAGGAGAGACCCCTGCGCCCCCAGCCACTCAGGACAGATCCCTGCGCCCCAGCCCACCCAGACAGACCCCTGCCGCCCCCAGCCCTCCAGGCAAACCCCTGCGCCCCCAGCCACTCAGGACAGACCCCTGCGCCCCCAGCCACTCAGGACATACCCCTGCGCCCCCAGCCACTCAGGACATACCCCTGCACCCCCAGCCACGCAGTAGAGGCCCCTGCACCTGCAGCCACTCAGAAGAGACTCCTGCACCTCCAGCCACGCAGGAGAGATCCCTGCATCCTCAGTCACGCAGGAGAGACCACTGCGCCCCCAGCCACTCAGGACAGACCCCTGCGCCCCCAGCCACTAAGGACAGACCCCTGCGCCCCCAGCCACTCAGAAGAGACCTCTGCAGTCCCAGCCATGCAGGAGAGACCCCTGCACCCCCAGCCACCCAGAACAGACCCCTGCACCCCCAGCCACCCAGAACAGACACCTGCACCCCCAGCCACTCAGAAGAGACCTCTGCACCCCCAGGCATGCAGGAGAGACTCCTGCACCCCCAGCCACTCAGGAGAGACCTGTGCACCCCCAACCACGCAGGACAGACCCCTGCACACAGGCCACGATGCCCAGGGACAGGACAACCTGTGCTCTGGAGGGGATGTGAGACATGAGAACATGGGCGTCTGCAGGGGATGTGACTTCGTGGTGATCTGGAGGGAGATTCCACAGGTTTTATTCTGCTCATCTGCTGTCAGGTTAGGAGTGACGTTCAGAGATGTCTTCTCCTGAGAAACTGGCTCCGGTGGTTTAATGTTGGAAATAGGCTCTCGGTGCTGCAAAGGAACATCAGCCCTGAGACAAAGGACCTTTCCATTTTTAACTCCAGGGATGCAGGGAGGGGACCCTCACGGGCCATTGAGCCCCGAGAGCACAATGAACAGAGGAAAACACACACATGTATCCCTGACGCGCGTGGGGTCGTCCTTCCTGCCCTGTCTGAGCTCCGTGGGCTGGAGCCAGACCTCACCATCTAAACTAAAACCCAATGGGCTGACAACTTAAAACTTTTCTGAACAGGTGACAGCCACGGAGAGCTGGGACACGCCTGTGACCACGTCCAGCACGGGTATCTCGGTGAAAGCACAAGGACACAGAATGTCCTACGTGCCCGTGAGCACGGCATGTCTAACGGCTGCATAGGAGGGGGCCTCACAGAGAGTTAGGAGCACAGTTATTCTTAAACAAGAAAGGAAGGTTTAAAAAGGAACTTTTGTGCTTCCCACAGTTAAGGTGATCGGATCTCCCGGAGAGCTGGAGACAGCCTTCCTTCTGTGTCAGGGAAGGCCCACGCGGGTCTAAAGCCGTCACTGCCCTCAGGTGGGGGTCAGAACCAAGCCCCCCATGTATCGTATATCCATATACCTATATATCTACCGTATATCTATATATCTGTCATGTATCTATATATCTATATACCTATATATCTATCATATATCTGCATATCTATCATATATCTATATATCTATTTATCATATATCATCTATATATCATATATCTATATATCATATATCTATATATCTATATATCTATCATATACCTATATTATCTATCATATATCTACATATCTATATATCTATCATACCTATATATCTATATATCTATATGCCTATCATATAGAGATCTATATACCTATATACCTATTCTATCTATATATCTATCATGTATTTATATATTTATCTATAGATATCTATATATCTATATATCACATATCTATATATCTACATATCATATATCTATATATCCATATATCATATATCTATATATCTATCATATATCTGTATATCATATATCTGTATACCTATATATTTATCATATATCTACATATCTATATATCTATTTATATATAGACATCTATCTATCTATCATAGATTTACATAGATATCTATATATCTTATCTGTCTTATCTAACCTATCGTCTATCAGGTATATCTATACGACTTGCTATATATAGATAGATATCTATATACTTATATGGATATGTATATATATCTTAAACACAGAGTTTAAGACCAGCCCAGGCAACATAGGGAGACCCACGTCTACAAACACCAGAACATTAGCCGGGTGCGGTGTTGCACGCCCGTGGCCCCACATCTACTCAGGAGGCAAACGCAGGAGGATCGAGTGAGCCCACGAAGTGAAGGCTGCAGCCCGGACAGCAGAGCCAGACCCTGTCTCTCAAACAAGAAACAATTAACAATAGTAATAAGAAGACAATCGATTCACGAGACTCCGAAACAGGCCCTTGCAAGTGAGCCTTCTCTTGCATGTGAAAACCTCTCAGCCCCCCGCCTCCTCCTCCGAAACAATCATTTTTAGAGCAATCTATTTTTGTTTGCATATGACATTCTGTTTAAAAAAAAAAAAAATTTGCCAGGGGCAGGAAATCGGGCTTCTCTTTTTGTACCGGGTAAATGACAATACAATGAACAGCACCTCATTAAAGAGGAAAATTGATGTAATTTCTTCCCTCCCTTCTCCCAACCCTTTGGCACTGGGTCCTGTCATTCCCAGGAGACTCCCACACACCTTCCTGACACCCAAAGTGACAGCTGTGGATTAAGGAAGGGTGGCGTCTTCACAGCATCAAGGCACCCACTTCATGCCATAAGAAACTTTGGAACCACTGGGAGTTTAAAAAACTGTTTTGTTTTTTTTAAAAATATTTATTATATTTTAAGTTCTGGGGCACATGTGCAGATCTTGAAGGTTTGATACATATGTATACACGTGCCATGTTGGTTTGCTGCATCCATCGCCCCGTCATCTACGTTAGGTATTTTTCCTAATGCTCTCCCTCCCCAATCCCCCACCCCCTGCTATTCCTCCCCTAGACCCCCACCCCCTGACAGGCCCCAGCGTGTGATGTTCCCCCTCCGTGTGTCTGTGTGTTCTCATTGTTCAACTCCCACTTCAGTGAGTTGGTTTTCTGTTCTTGTGTCAGTTTGCTGAGAACGATGGTTTCCAGCTTCATCCGTGTCCCTGCAAACGACATGAACTCATCCTTTTTCATGGCTGCATAGTATTCCATGGCATCTACATGCCCAGTTTTCTTTGTCCAGTCTCATTGATGGGCATTTCGGTTGATTCCAAGTCTTTGCTATTGTGAATAGTGCTGCTAGAAACATACATGTGCACGCGTGTTTATAGTAGAATGATTTACAGTCTTCTGGGTTATACACCCAGTCATGGGATTCCTGGGTCAAATGGTATCTCTCGTTCTAGATCCTTAAGAAATTGACATGCTTTTGCATTTTTTTAAGAGGAAATATTAAAATTTACAATCAGTCACATGGAAAAAGATCCTGACAGGTTAATACATATTTACTTATTATTTTTTTTTTGAGACAGAATCTTTCTTTGACAGGAGGAGTTACACCATGGTAAGTTGCTTTCCCCAGAGCAAGGGCACGGAAGGAGAGAGAGAATGAGAGAGACGGATATTAAAAGACAGATTGAGACAGGGAGATTGAGAGAAAGTTGATAACAGGACAGAGGGAGGAAGCCAGGATTTCACGGATAACTTCATCTTGGAAATGAAAAACCCTCAGTGGTATCATCACTTCTAGGGCTCAAGAAAGGAAGATGAGCACGGCATGACTGGACGCCATGGCAACGTTTCTTTAGAGGTGGGATCTCACTGTGTTGTCCAGGCTGGTCTTGAACTCCTGGCCTCAAGGAATCGCCTCACCTCTCCTGACTAGCTGGGACCACAGGTGTGCATAACCCGGCACAGTAACATATATTTATTTATATAATGTGCATTTATTAGCATATTTATATGTATTTATATAATACTTATATAGTATATATTGTATAATATAACATATATTATATATTTATTATATAATTATTATATATTATATATAATATAATATAATATATAATAGTTATATGATATAATAAATATATAATTTATATTTATTATTATATTTATTTATATATTATAATAATATTATATATTGTATAATATTATATATTATAATAATATTATATATTGTATAATATATATAATATAATATTATATATTATATAATATTATATATAATATAATATTATATATTATATAATATTATATATATATAAATATATATAATATATTATATATAATATTATATATATAAATATATAAATATGTATATATAAATATATATAATATATTATATATAATATTATATATGTATATATAAATATATATAATATATTATATATATTACATAATATATATATGATATTATATATAAGACATTATATATATTTAAAATTATATATATTATAATATTATATATTATATATAATACATTATATTATAATATTATATATAATAATATATAATTAATATAATATTATATATAATATATATAATTTTATAATATATATAATAAAAAATATTATATATTTTTTTTTTCTGTAGAGATAGGGTCTTGCTATGTTGCCCAAGCTGGTCTTGAACTCCTGACCTCAAGCAATTGTCTCACCTTTCCTGAGTAGTTTGGACCACAGGCGTGCACCACCCAGCCCAGATACATATGGTTATTTATATAATGTGAATTTATTAGCATATTTATATGTATTTATGTAATACTTTTATATATGATTTAATATAATATATCATATAATAATATAATAATTGATATATTGATTATATAATAATTGATATGATTATATATGATTATATGTATGATTATATCATAAATTATATATGATATAATTTAGCATATACAATCATATATTATATATATGATATAACATATAGAATCATATTATATTATATATATATATACATTTTTTTTTCTGTAGAGATAAGGTCTTGCTATGTTGCCAAGGTGCTCTTGAACTCCTGGCCTTGAATCACAGGTGCACACCACCATGCCCGTATATATATGTATATATTTTTATGGTGTATATGTATTGCTATAGTTACATGCATCATATAATATGATATTATGATTATATGTGGTATAATATTGCTTGAACCCGGGAGGCGGAGGTTGCAGTGAGCCGAGATGGCACCACTGCACTCCAGCCTGGGCGACGGAGCAAGACTGCATCTCAAAGTAAATAAATAAGACCAAGACTGGCCCGTAAAATAAGTAAATAAAGCAATAATGTTACGGGCGGTAAAATAAGTAAATGAGTAAATAAAGCAATAATGTTCATAATTTAAAAATTGCGACCTGCTTTGCTTCCTTGTATTATTTGGCTTTCGCGACCTGCCTCCTTCTGCTTCTCAGCGGGTGTCTTGGGCTGTGACCCACCCGTCCAACGAAACATGTATTTAAGGCACAAAGTTCAGTAGGTTTTCTTCTGTTCACAGACTTGTGTATCGCCCACACAGTGAATTTTAGGATATCTCGATCACCCCACAAGAAGACGAGTTCCCGTCACCCGACCCTCCCTCCCCAGTTCCCCCATCCTGGTTCCCCCAGTCCTAAGCAACCACTGATCCATCTTCTTTTATCCTGAAATATTTCCCTATTCTGCACATATATGTTGGAAATAGACGCTTGGTACCATCAGGAAAAATCAGCCCTGAGACAAAGGATGTGTCAACAATTTAGTTTTTACCTCCTGGGCTGCAGGGAGGGGACCGTCACGGGCCATCGAGCCACGAGAGTACAATGAACAAAGGAAAACACACACATGTATCCCTGACGCGCGTGGGGTCGTCCTTCCTGCCGTGTCTGAGCTCCGTGGGCTGGAGCCAGACCTCACCATCTGAACTAAAACCCGACGGGCTGACAACTTAAAACTTTTCTGAACAGGTGACAGCCACGGAGAGCTGGGACACGCCTGTGACCACGTCCAGCACGGGTATCTCGGTGAAAGTACAAGGACGTAGAATGTTCTACGTGCCCGTGAGCACGGCGTGTCTAACAGCTGCATAGGAGGGGGCCTCACAGAGAGTTATGAGCACAGTTATGATTTATTTGTAAATTGCACTTTAGGTTCTGGGGTACACGTGCAGATCATGCAGGATTGTTGCATACGTGCATACCTGGCAAGGTGCTTTGGTGCCTCCATCCCCCCTGTCACCTGTATCTGGCATTTCTCCCCATGTTATCCGTCCCCAAAACCCCCACCGCTGGCTGTCCCCCCAAACATACTCCAGTGTGTGATGCTCCCCTCCCTGTGTCCATGTGTTCTCATTGTTCAACACGCACCTATAAGTGAGCACACGTGCTTGGTTTTCTGTTCTCGTTCCACACTTCCTCTTCCACAAGAAAGGGAAGTTTGAAAAGGACCTTTTCCACGTCCCACATGGCTCAGGCGTGACACCGTACAACCTGTGGTGTCAGATTTCGGGGAACACACAGACACACCGCCCGTCATTCACGTCGGCGGCCCGGCCGGGAGCACTTGGCCTTATTCTGTCACCTCCGACACGATCAATTAAAAAGGCAGAATTGCAGAAATGCGGGTTTTCTGTGATCTGCCCTGGAGGCGAGTGAATTGGGTCTCAGAACCGGAGACACGTTTCCAGAGAGCAGCCACGGGCCACCTGCTGCCTGCGCCTTTTACGTTACTGAGTGGGGTCTTCCCGTGTGCCTGTTCTCCTTCTAATTACCCTCTTTCGCCCTTTCTGCATATTCTCCGTGGGACCTTTCACAGGATAACACACCCTCCAATTTCTCCGTGATCCCTGCACGCGTTTTGACCCCCGTTCTCCTGGGACTGGCCCATTTGCTTGGCTGGACGACTTTACAATTCCGACAGAATCTCAGCGAGATGTAATGCCCGGGAAAGTGTCAGGTCCACTCGGGTGATTAATTCGCTTTCTCTCCGGTAACTGGGTCACCGGAGAAGCTTAAACAGGGGCTTCTGGGGTCGGGGCGGCAAGAGGGAGGCATATGTTCAAGTCTGTTTATTTCATGCTTTCTCGGCCCCCCAAGAGCCACTCAGACTGGGAAGATCAAGAATAGAAATAGAATTTAAGAGATAACGGGGATGGCACGGGCGCGGTGGCGCACGCCTGTCATCCCAGCACTTGGGGAGGCCGAGGCGGGTGGATCACCTGAGGTCGGCAGTTCGAGACCAGCCTGGCCGACGTGGTGAGACCCACCAGTCTCAACTAACAATACAAAAAAATTACCTGGGTGCGGTGGCTCATGGTCACCCCAGCACTTTGGGAGGCCGAGGCGGACGGATCACCTGAGGTCAAGAGTTCTACACCAGCCTGGCCAACACGGTGAAAACCTGTCTCTACTAAATATAGAAAAAAAATTAGCCAGGCATGGTGGTGGGAAACACCTGTAATCCCAGCTACTCAGGAGGCTGAGGCCGGAGAATCGCTTGAACCCAGGAGGCGGAGGTTACAGCGAACCAAGATCCCGCCACTGCACTCCAGCCTGGGAGCCTCAACAAGACTCTGTCTCCAAAAAATAAATGAATCAATAAACAAACAGAATCAGGAATAAAAATAGCCAACCAGTTGCCCCGGGGGCTAGTCTCCCTATAAAGTAGCCAGTCTTATGTTTCTTAATAAACTTGCTTTCACAGAAAAAAATAAAAAA
>NW_016107987.1:346402-352248 GCF_001604975.1 Cebus imitator
AGGAGGAGGAGGAGGAAGGAAGGAAGAAAGAAAGAAAGAGAAAAAGAGAGAGAGAGGGAGGGAGGGAGGGAGAGAGAGAGAAAGAAAGAATCCACATGTTATAACCAACCGGCAAAATCTTACACCAAAAACCAGCCTCCTTCAACCAAAGCAGTGCCGGGAATGAAGACCAGTGAGAAAAGCCACCTCCCTTCCAGGAAAATGGCTTTGTGATGTTTTCGCTGTTGCGTTATTTCCAGCTGAAGTGTCGCCGTTCGCAACCCACGCACGAGTGTTTTTCTGTTGTTGTTTTGTGTTTTTGGTTTTGGTTTTTGGAGACGGAGTCTCGCTCTGTCGCCCACGCTGGAGCGCGGTGGTGCGATCTCGGCTCACCGCAACCTCCGCCTCCCGGGTTCAAGCGATTCTCCTGCCTCAGCCTCCCGAGTAGCCGGGATGACAGGCACGCACCACCATTCCCGGCTAATTCTTGTATTTTTAGTGGAGACGCGGTTTCACTGTATTGGCCAGGCTGGTCTCGAACTCCCGACCTCAGGTGATCCTCCTGCCTCAGCCTCCCAAAGTGCTGGGCTGACAGCTGTAAGCCACCTCACCCCGCCCCATTTCTTTCTTTAGAGGAAAGAAAATCAGCTCTTTGGAGGCCAAGGCGGGCGGATCCCCTGAGGTCAGGAGTTCAAGACCAGCCTGACCAACATGGTGAAATCCCGTCTTAAAAAAAAAAAAAAAAAAAGAAAATCAGCTCTGATCTTCACAGATCCGTGCTTCAGAGCTGAGCAGCACAGAGACGATTGAGTCGGGGTGTCTGAGGGCAGCAGCCCCCCATCTTCCAAGCCTGTGGCTGCCGGCTCTGCCTGACCCTTGGGGACTGCGACCCACCTGTAGACTCACGTACCCACACCACATGGCCCAGCGCTCCCCCACGACCCCCTTTTCAAAGTCTCCCCAGTGTGGAAGAAGTACGGAGGTACCCAGCTAATCGCCAAGACCAGAGTCAGAGGGTTGGGGCAGGCTGGGGGGGGAGAGAATGAGAGGGAGAGAGACAGAATTAAGGCTCAAAATTACCTGTCACTGCGGGGCTGTCACAGGTGAGCTCCCTCCGCTAATTAATTCCACACTCGTGCCAGACAGGGGATTTTTTTTTCCTCTGCCTCTCCCTCCCCAGCGAGCAAAGTCTTCAGGAAACGCAAAGGCCAGGAGCCATCACAAGTGGCTATTCTGGCCCGAGTCCTCGCCAAAGACCTGGACGTCTCTTTGTCCTGTTTCTAGGACGTCCTGGAAAATTCAAGCACCTGTGGTCTCCCTAAGTCCAGCAGGGAATTCGGAAAAGAAGGGGGTCCCAGGGACGGCAGTGTCCCATTCATGACGCTCACTGCCCTTCCTATTTGTGTTTCTTTTTTGAGACACAGTTTTGCTCTGTCTGACCCAGGCTGGATCTTAATTCACTGCAACCTCGGCCTCCCTGGTTCCAAAGATTCTCCTGCCTCAGCCTCCCCAGGAGCTGGGGTGACAGGCGCCCGCCACCACACCTGGCTATTTTTTTTTAATTTCTTTTAGTAAAGACGGGGTTTCATCTTGTTGCCCAGCCTGGTCTCGAACTCCTGACAAAGGAGTTGCTCTGTCTGACCCAGGTTGGAGTGCAGTGGTGCGATCTTAATTCACTGCAACCTCCGCCTCCCTGGTTCCAAAGATTCTCCTGCCTCAGCCTCCTGAGTAGCTGGGATTACAGGCACGCGCCACCATGCCCAGCTAATTTTTTGTATTTTTAGTAGAGACGGGGTTTCACCATGTTGTCCAGGCTGGTCTCAAACTTCCGACCTCAGGTGATCCAGCCTCCTCAGCCTCCCAAAGTGCTGGGATTCCAGATGTGAGCCACTGCGCCCGGCCAACATGGTGTCTGCAACCTTCTCCCCTTGACTTCAAGTGATTCTCCTGCCTCAGCGTCCCCAGGAGCTGGGATGACAGGTGTCCGCCACCACACGTGGCTAATTTTTTTATTTTTTTATTTTTACTAAAGACGGGATTTCATCTGGTTGCCCAGCCGGGTCTCGAACTCCCGGCCTCAGGCGATCACGTGCCTCAGCGTCTCAAAGTGCCGGGATGGCAGGCGGGAGCCACCTTGTCTTTCTTCTTCTCTTTAGACTTCCCAGGTAAAGAAACTACGACCCCCACCTTCCCCCGCCCGCCTCCCCGCAGCGTCGTGGAAAACCTGCCTCCTTTCCTGTACAAGTTTGACGGTCCGTAGTTCCGTTGATGGACATCCATGCGTGTGGCGTGTGAGTGTGGACACGTATACACACCCTGCCGACAGCAAAAGCCCGCAAACGTCCGGCTGCCGGAAAAAAAGGCCCCCAGTAAATAAATAAAAAATAACACTTGGTAGAGATCATCATCCTACAAGGAGCTTTCCCAGGTCGGCGGTACCTGAGGGGCAGGTTTCCACGGTAACTGTTTTTCTTACCGGAGATGCTCCTGCAGCCGGGGGTCTGGGCTGGACCAGCTGCTGCCTGCTCTGAACACCCGGCGCCCGGGACACCCTCCCACATCAGCTGCGTCTCCTGAAATGTGTCAGAAAACATTACATCAGGAGGGAAAGGCCGGTGTTTGCGGATTCCCATAAATTTATAGATAATCAGGTCCTTAGTGGCAGCCTGATGGCAGAGACGGGTGGAAGAGGCGTGATTGTTGGGGGGGGGCGGGTCAGTGAGGAGGAGGCTGAGATTCCCACAGACACAAGGAAGGTTTATTGGGCTAAAAAAAAAAAAAAAGCCAAAATTAGCCAGGCGTGCTGATGGGCGCCTGTAATCTCAGCTACTGGGGAGGCTGAGGCAGGAGAATCGCTTGACCCGGGAGGCGGAGGTCGCAGTGAGCAAAGATCATGGCACTGAAATCCAACCTGGGCGACGGAGTGAGACTCTGTCTTAAAATAAATACACAAATACGTAAATAAATATGTAGGTAGGTAGATAGATAGATAGAAACATACATACATACATAGAGAAGAGGTAGATAGATTAGGTAGATAAGTAGGTAGAGAAATAGATACATACATACATATATATACATAGATACATAGATAGATACATAGAGAAATACATAGATGATAGATACATAGATTCGATAGATGACAGAGAGATAGATAGATACATAGACATAGATGGATAGATAGGTACATACATACATAGAAACATACACACATACATACATAGGTACATAGATAGATACATACATAGACAGACACATGGATGCATACATAGATACATAGATACATAAATAGATAACACATAGATAGATAGATAGATACATACATACATACATATATAGATACATAGATTAGATAGATAGATAGATGATAGATGGATAGATACATTGATACATAGATACATAGATAACACATAGATTAGATAGATAGATAGATAGATGATAGATTGATAGATACATTGATACATAGATACATAGACAGACACATAGATAACACATAGATAGATGGATAGATGATACATAGATACATAGATAGATACATAGATTCGATAGATGACGGAGAGATAGATAGATAGACATAGATGGATAGAAACATACATACATACATACATAGGTACATAGATACATACATAGATATATAGATACATAGATAGACACATGGATGCATAGATAGATACATAGATAAATAGATACATAGAGAGATAGAAAGATGGATAGAGAGATAGATAGATACATACATACATACATACATATATAGATACATAGATTAGATAGATAGATACATACATAGATATATAGATACATAGACACATAGATGCATAGACAGATACATAGATAGATAGATAGATGGATAGATACGTAGGTACATAGATTGATACATAGATACATAGACAGATACATAGATACATAGACACATAGATAACACATAGATAGATAGATAGATACATAGATACATAGATAGATTGATACATAGATAGATAGACAGATACATAGATAGACACATAGATAGATAGATAGATAGATAGATAGATAGATAGATAGATGATAGATTGATAGATACATTGATACATAGATACATAGACAGACACATAGATAACACATAGATAGATAGATAGATACATAGATACATACATAGATTGATACATAGATAGATAGATAGATAGATAGATTATAGATGGATAGATACGTAGGTACATAGATTGATACATAGATAGATACATAGACACATAGATAACACATAGATAGATAGATACATAAATAGATAGATAGATAGATAGATAGATAGATAGATTATAGATGGATAGATACATAGATAGATTGATACATAGATAGATAGACAGATACATAGATAGATACATAGATAGACACATAGATAACACATAGATAGATAGATAGATAGATTATAGATGGATAGATACATAGATAGATTGATAGATAGATACATAGATAACACATAGATAGATAGATAGATAGATGATAGATTGATAGATACATTGATACATAGATACATAGACAGACACATAGATAACACATAGATAGATGGATAGATACATAGATACATAGATAGATTGATACATAGATATATAGACAGATACATAGATAGATGATAGATACATAGATAGATAGATAGATACATACACACATAGACACATACATAGATAGATGAGAGATAGATAGATAGATACATAGATACATAGATACACAGATACATAGACAGATAGACAGATAAAGACCTGGCTTGGTGGGGAGACGAGGAGAATCACACTCCCAGAGACACACGCACGTTTTATTGGGCTTTGAGCAATTCACATGACATGCAAACGCGCGGGAATCTCAGCCGCCCGCGTTGACTTTGCCACATGTATTCAGTGCCATCGCTTTACAGAGGCCGCACACGGGCCTGGTTTGTGGAACTGGAAACATTTCAGCTCTGCGAGACGTGGGTTTGTGTGATTCTTCCGATTCGGGGCCAGAGGAGTCAAGCCTGTCCATCTTGTTCTCCAGCACCAGGGGATGCTCAGAGGATAAAACGCACATTTACCACCTGCAGGCGAAGCGGAGTGACCTCAGGAAGACTTGGGGCTGGAAGTTGAGGAGGCAAAATGTGGGCTCCTCCTTTTACATAATCTCCTCGCATAGGAATGACACAATAAAATAAAACACGAGGATGCAAACACATCTATTTACGTATCGAAGGAAACCCTTCTTCGATCGGATGTATTTGCTTTTAAGTATCACGAAGGGTTGAGACTAGAAATTTCCGAGGAAAAACGTCAGGCCCTTTTCCTATTTTAAATAATCTCCTCCCACAGAAAGCACAGAATAAAATAACGTAATACTTTGCCGACACATCTATGAAAGTATTCCAGGAAGCTGTCCCCCGATACTTATTTTGAGTGATTCCCATGGAGTTTAGCACATTTATTTTAAAACACACACACACACAAACACACACCCAAGTACAACTAAAAACGTAATTTGCAGAACACAATCTTTGCTGATTTCCTTCCTTTTCAGTATCACAAAGGGTTGCAGCTCGAAATTTAGGAGGAAAAACGTGAGTCCCTTTTCTTCTCTGAAATAATCTCCCACTGAAATGACAGAATACAGTAAAATAATACGATGCAAAGACATCTATTTAGGAATCAAAGGAAACTCTTCCAGATATTTATTTCGACTGATTCTGATGGAGTTTAGCAGGTTTCTTATTTTAAAACACACACACGCACCCAAGTACAGTTAAAAACATAATCTGGCCGGGCGCAGTGGCTCAAGCCTGTAATCCCAGCACTTTGGGAGGCCGAGGCGGGTGGATCACGAGGTCAAGAGATCGAGACCATCCTGGTCAACATGGTGAAACCCCGTCTCTA
>NW_016107987.1:354128-357518 GCF_001604975.1 Cebus imitator
GTTTGCTGAGAATGATGGTTTCCAGGTTCATCCATGTCCCTGCAAAGGACATGAACTCATCCTTTTTCATGGCTGCATAATATTCCATGTTGTATATGTGCCACATTTTCCCTGTCCAGTCTATCGTCGATGGGCATTTGGGTTGGTTCCAGGTCTTTGCTATTGTAAACAGTGCTGCAATGAACATGCGTGTGCACGTGTCCTTATAGTAGAACGATTTGTAATCCTTTGGATATATACCCAGTCATGGGATTGCTGGGTCAAATGGAATTTCTATTTCTAGGTCCTTGAGGAATCGCCACACTGTCTTCCACAATGGTTGCACTAATTTACACTCCCACCCACAGTGTAAAAGTGTTCCTATTTCTCCACATCCTCTCCAGCATCTGTTGTCTCCAGATTTTTAGGGTTCGTAATCTCAACCCTCTGGCGACGAATTCAACCCGTCGTGACCTGTAAACCATCAAGGAGGTGAAAAAGGATGGCATTTAAAATGCCAGGGTACGTTCAGAGAACGGTTGCTTGAATGTTTATGAAATTCAAGTCTCCTGATGAAGAAGACGGAGGGAACCTTGGGGGATATATCAGGTGTCCGTGTGGCGTGAATCTGTGGTTATTAGCTAAGGTGGATGAGAGGTACGTAGGAATCTTTATAATAAAGACACCTCTACTGGGCCTGGTGGCTCAGGAATCCCAGCACTTTGGGAGGCCGAGGCAGGAGGATCACTTGAGGCCAGGAGTCCGCCACCAGCCTCCCCAACAGCACAAAACCCCCATCTCTACGAAACATGCAAAACCGACTGGTCCCAGGCACTTGGGAGGCTGAGGCGGGAGAATCGCTGGAGCCCGGGGGGTGGAGGTTGCGGTGAGCCGAGATGGCACCGCGGCCCTCCAGCCTGAGGAAACGGAGCAAGACCTTCTGGAAATAATTATTTCTTGTTTGTTTTTGAGACAGAGCCTCATGGCGTCCCCCAGGCTGGATTGCAATGACGCAGCCTTAGCTCACTGCAACCTCCACCTCCCGGGTTCAAGCGATCCTCCCTCCTCAGCCTCCTGAATAGCTCAGACCCCTGGCACCTGCCACCACACCCAGGTAATTTTTGTATTTTTAGTAGAGACGGGGTTTCACCACCTTGGCCAGGCTGGTCTCGAACTCCTGACCTTCTGGTCCACCTGCCTCCGTCTCCCAAATTGCTGGGATCACGGGCTGGAGAGGGAAAGAGTTATGTATTCAAAAGGTTCTCTGGACATTCAGACGTGCGGGGGAAACTCCAGAAAGAGAGAACACTCTTTTTTTTTAATTAATTAAAATTTTTTTTTTTTTTTTGAGATGGAGTCTCACTCTGTCGCCCAGGCTGGGGTGCGGTGGCGTGATCTCCACTCACGGCAACCTCCACTTCCCGGGTTCAAACGATCCTCCTGCCTCAGCCTCCTGAATAGCCGGGATGACAGGCGCCCCCCCCCCACGCCCGGCTAATTTTTTGTATTTTTAGTACAGACAGGGTTTCACCATGTTGGCCAGGCTGGTCTCGAACTCCTGACCTCAGGTGATCCGCCCGCCTCTGCGTCCCGCAGTGCTGGGATGACTGCATTTCCAAATAACGTGGCATTCACAAGTTCTGGGTGGGCTTTGTGTTTTTCGGGGTCACCAGCATTAAAGGTCCCAGGCGTCCTACGCAGCAAAAACGCCCCGGGATTGTCTTACCCGACTCCAACACCGTGAAATAACGGTCCTGGCAGGGTGAGGAATTTTCCAGAGCGACTCTGGGCACCGTGGGCAGCTAGATTTCTGGGGGCACAGACCGTGAGGGCACACAGGTGTCGCTCCTGGTGACATCCCGGGAGGACCCACTGGACGCTTCTCTCTGCAAAGCACCAGCCTAGTGAGCCATGAAGGCCCTGAGTTCTGCTTTCGGGGACGTCCTGCGTCTGCTGAAAACTTGGCCCCGGTGACGATGGGGTTGGCATGTGTTGGGCGGAGGCGGGGGCAGCTGGAGAGCAGGGGCAAGGGGGTCTGGGGGTCCAGGTCCTCCGGGGCCGTCCCCCCGGCCCCTGACACGTGGTCTGCTGGCCTCCAGCAGGGGTGGGTGAGGCTCCCAGCCCAGGCGTCGTTCTGCAGCGGGTCGGCACACATGGTTCACATTAGCTCCGGGCTTGTCGGAAAGAAGCAATTTCCTCTCCTCCGCGGAGTCTGCGCCGGGCGAGGGGTCCCTGCCCCGTGTCCTGCTTCCCTCCCTCGCTGTCTCTCTCTGCCTGTCTGCTGGGTTTTTCTCTCTCTGTGTCTCTCTGAGTCTGTCTCTGTTCTGTCTCTCTGTCTTCCTTCCTCCCTCCCTGTTTCTTTCTCTCTTTTTTCCTTTTTTCTTTCTTTTTTTTTTTTTTAAAGGGTTTGGCCATGTGGGTCAGGCCGGTCTCGAACTCCTGACCTCAGTGATCCGCCCTCCTCAGCCTCCCAAAGTGCTGGGAGCCCCCTCACCGGGGCGTATCTCATCTGCTTTCTTATTGATTTAATTTTTTTCTAAGACGGGGTTTCACCATGTTGGCCAGGCTGGTCTTGAACCCCCGGCCTCAGGTGATCCTCCCGCCCCGGCCTCCAAAGTGCTGGGATGACGGGCGTGAGCCGCCGCGCCCGGCCGTCCTTCCGGTTTTCATTCATCTTTTCTCCTTCCTTTCTTTGTCTTTCTTACTTTTTTCTTTCTTTCCCAAGAAGAAAATGCATTCGGCCCCTCCACCCATTCCGAACATCAGAGGCAGCTGTATCTGGGGCAGCGTGGCCTGGAAAAGCCACACGTCAGCAGGGTTCCAAAACAGGGCCACGGCCCGCCGTGGACGAGGACGCAGGGGTGGACACTGTCCCCGGTGACAGGCCCTGAGGCTCCGGCTTTAATACCAGGAGTCGGGGGGCTGGGGACAGACAGGACACTCAGGCCTGCAGTTACCCCTGGGACGGAGCACGGATAGGTCACCCTCCTGCAAAGCAAAGACCTTTGCTGTTGGCACGGAGACCCTGCAAAGTCCAGGGGTGCAGCTGCATGGAAGGGGCACACACAGAGGCCCCCAGAGGACCCCCCAGCGGTGGGGAGGGAAGGCAGGGATGGGGCGGGGGCGGGGAGGAAGGTCTCAGGGTGCAGCTGGGGCTCCTTAGGGCTGAGGCTCAGCAGGCGGAGGGGACAGGCCCACAGGGAGGCGGACAGGGGCTTCAGAGACGGACAGCGGGGGGTCCCTGGGGAAGGACGAGCACAGCTTCGTGTTTGCTCGGCAGAGAAAGGCACCGGGTCGTTATTACTGGGGGGCGGGGGGCTGCTGGGCTCAGAATCTCCGAACCTCTGCCTGCCCTTCGCTTTTCGGCCTCCTCCACCCCCTCCTTGTCCTGTTCCTCCCCTCCTCCCCCTC
>NW_016107987.1:360037-362079 GCF_001604975.1 Cebus imitator
TCCACCCAGGTGACCCAGATGGACTGGGGTCACTGGGGCTGTGGGGCACTCCCCTAAGAACCGCGACTTGTACACCATGCATCCGTGGCCATCTGCTGTGTGGACAGGAAATGTCTTTGACCCCCCCCCCCGACCTCTGGGATCCAAGTGGGTCTTCCTCCGTCCACCCAGGTGACCCAGATGGACTGGGGTCACAGGGCTGTGGGGAACTCCCCTGAGATACGAACCACACCTTGTAGACCACGTGTCTGTGGCCACCTGCTGTGTGGACAGGAAATGCCTTTAACTCCCCCCCCCACCCATTGCATCCAACTGGGTTTTTTTCCATCCTTCTGCCCGCCCAGCACCTGCCTTCAGGAATGTCCGAGCTCCCTCGCTTCCCTTGACTTTGCAAACCACAGATTCTGAAGAATCCACACCACCTGTTCCCACTTAGCCCCCATCACATCTCTGATTCCCCCGCAGCTCTTCCACCAAGGTGGGACCCACTGAAACTACCAAGTCTCCGCTCTGGGGAAAGATTTCCCAGTCATTTTGATTCCTGTGGAGACCCAAGGAAGCCACCTGGTCCTCACAGCAGAAAATCACGCAGCTGGAGCTGAGGCATTTTGGAGACTGCGCCGGGGCTGTCTGCAAGGTGACAGACACATGTCACTCTCTGCAAGGTGACAGACACATATCAGTCTCCGTCGCCACTGGCTTGTCACTCATCTGCCACGGTGATTCATCAATAAAAATCCCACAGGCCAAAAGAAAGAGCTTATCCTGACTCCTGAAGTATTAAATCTCTGACATGCATTTATGTGTCATATTAAGATTTTTTTATACAAACGCATAGTGCTTATTTTTTTTTTTTTTTTAAAAAAAAGAAGCAAGTCAAATATTAGCTTTGAAATTCTGAGCGCTGTCACGGTAAATTATTATTTACTAAATATTATCGTATTCATTGCAAAAATATAAAATTATATTTAATATAATAAAGGTAAAGGTAAATTATTACAATTAAATAATATTAATAAATTTTTTTAACTTTTATATTATACTTTAAGTTCTGGGGTCCATGTGCAGAATGTGCAGGATCGTTACATAGGTACACACGTGCCGTGGTGGTTTGCTGCACCCATCCCCCCGTCACCTACATTAGGTATTTCTCCCAACGTTATCTCTCCCCAATCTCCCCACCCTCTGCTATTCCTCCCCAGCCACCCACCCCATGATAGGCCCCAGTGTGTAGTGATCCCCTCCCTGTGTCCATGTGTTCTCATTGTTCAACACCCGCCTATGAGAGAGAACATGCGGTGTTTGATTTTCTGTTCTTGTGTCCGTTTGAAGAGAATGACGGTTTCCAGGTTCATCTGTGTCCCTGCAAAGGATACAAACTCATCCTTTTTGATGGCTGTATAGTATTCCATGGTGTCTATGTGCCACATTTTCCCTGTCCAGTCTATCATCAATGGGCATTTGGGTTGGTTCCAGGTCTTTGCTATTGTAAACAGTGCTGCAATGAACATTCGTGTGCACGTGTCCTTATAGTAGAACGATTTGTAATCCTTTGGATATATACCCAGTCATGGGATTGCTGGGTCAAATGAAATTTCTATTTCTAGGTCCTTGAGGAATCGCCACACTGTCTTCCACAATGGTTGAACTAATTTACACTCCCACCAACAGGGTAAAAGTGTTCCTATTTCTCCACATCCTCTCCAGCATCTCTTGTCTCCAGAATTTAATTTTTGAGACAGAGTTTGGCTTTTGTTGCCCAGTCTGGAGTGCAGTGGTGTGATCTCGGCTCACTGCAACCTCCGCCTCCTGGGTTCAACCCGATTCTCCTACCTCAGCCTCCTGAGTACCTGGGATGACAGGCACCCCCCAGCACATCTGCTAATTCTTGTATTTTTAGTAGTGATGGGGTCTCACCATGTTGGCCAGGCTGGTCTCAAACTCCCGACCTCAAGTGATCCATCCACCTCGGCCTCCCAAAGTGCTGGGATTGCAGGTGTGAGCCACTGTGCCCAGCCTAGACTTTCTTTCTTTTTTTTTTT
>NW_016107987.1:362619-364047 GCF_001604975.1 Cebus imitator
AGCTAATTTTTTTTTGTATTTTTGGTAGAGACGGGGTTTCACCATGTTGACCAGGATGGTCTCGATCTCTTGACCTCGTGATCCACCCGCCTCGGCCTCCCACAGTGCTGGGATTACAGGCGGGAGCCACTGCGCCCGAACTCAAATATGAATGAACGTTTTTTGCCCTGCGTTCCATCCTGGGTGTCCAGGACAACACTCTCCATTCCAGAAACAGCCCAGCTCAGACACAACGTTTGCAGAGAGTCCCGGGGCTTCAGCGGAATGAATCGTAAACCTGTCTAGTTATATCGTGACCTTCTGGATCTCTCTACAACTCTGACATGTAAGTAAGAGGTCTTGATGGGACGTGAGGTCTTGATTCTTGAACAAGCTTCTCTGCAATTAACTCAGTTTCACTCGAATCAAACCAGGGAGGGCTCTGACACAGTCAGACAAATCGCTGGATTCTATTTTCTGAATAGCTAATTTCTAATTATTTCTAAATAGTTGAATTACCTAGGGAAGACCAATTTAGTTCCCACTGGCAAATAAAACCACAAAAAAATTAAACATGATAAGGTTATGATGGTTTTCTCTGTCTCTCTGTCTCTTCCACGATGTGGTCTTGCTCTGTCACTCAGCCTGGAAATCCTCCTGCCTCCGTGTCCTGGAATCACAGACATGCACTGCCATGCTCTGCTCATCCTTCTTTTTGTTTTTTTTTTCAGAGATAGGGGTTTTGCTATGTTGCCAAAGCTGGTCTTGAGCTCCTGGACTCCAGGGACCCTCCTGCCTTCGCCACGCCCAGCCAGCTCCTTCTCATTCATGTCCTTTGCAGGGATGTGGATGAAGCTGGAAGTGTGGTAACAGCACTGTTTCTTATAACTCACGGACAGTACTGTTGTAAACAGCTCTTCTGCGTGTAAGTTTTATTGATCTGAAATAGCAAAACTTGGAAGCAACCCAAATGCCCATCGATGATACACTGGATAAACAAAACGTGGCACACAGACGCCACGAAATACTATGCAGCCATGAAAAAGGATGCGTTCATGTCTTTTGCAGGGACACGGATGAAGCTGGAAACCATCATTCTCGGCAAACTGACACAAGAACAGAAAACCAAACACTGCATGTTCTCACTCATAAGTGGGTGTTGAACAATGAGAACACATGGACCCAGGGAGGGGAACATCACACAGCATGGCCTCAGTGGTCGGGGGCTAGGGGAGGGATAGCAGGGGGTGGGGGGCTAGGGGAGGGAGTGCACGGGGTCGGGGATTGGGGAGGGAGAACATTAGGAGAAATACCTAATGTAGATGACGGGATGATGGGTGCAGCAAACCACCACGGCACGTGTGTACCTGTGTAACCATCCTGCACGTTCTGCACATGGACACCAGAACTTAAAGTAAAATAATTTTTTAAAAGATTACGGCCGGGCGC